>NC_068447.1:7366846-7369346 GCF_023373465.1 Oncorhynchus keta
GTAGTACTGTAGACTACTTTATCACTGACCTCAATCCAGAGTCTCTCAGAGCCTTCACAGTCAGTCCACTGACCCCTCTATCAGATCACAGCAAAATCACAGTCTACTTAAACAGAGCAATACTCAACCACGAGGCATCAAAGCCAAAGGAACTGAGTAACATTAAGAAATGCTATAGGTGGAAGGAATGCAGTTTGGAAACCTACCAAAAAACAATTAGGCAACAACAAATTCAATCCCTTTTAGACAATTTCCTGGGTAAAACGTTCCACTGTAATAGTGAAGGTGTAAACTTGGCAGTAGAAAATCTTAACAGTATATTTGACCTCTCAGCTTCCCTATCAAATCTAAAAATCTCAAATAGAAAACCGAAGAAAATTAACAATAATGACAAATGGTTTGATGAGGAATGCAAAAATCTAAGAAAGAAATTGAGAAACCTGTCCAACCAAAAACATAGAGACCCGGAAAACCTGAGTCTACGCCTTCACTATGGTGAATCACTAAAACAATACAGAAACACACTACGGAAAAGAAGGAACAGCATGTCAGAAATCAGCTCAATGCAATTGAAGAATCCATAGACTCTAACCACTTCTGGGAAAATTGGAAAACACTAAACAAACAACAACACGAAGAATTATCTATCCAAAATGGAGATGTATGGGTAAACCACTTCTCCAATCTTTTGGTTCTATAACAAAGAACAAAGAGCAAAAACATATACATGATCAACTACAGATCTTAGAATCAACTATTAAAGACTACCAGAACCCACTGGATTCTCCAATTACATTGAATGAGTTACAGGACAAAATAAAAACCCTCCAACCCAAAAAGGCCTGTGGTGTCGATGGTATCCTCAATGAAATGATCAAATATACAGACAACAAATTCCAATTGGCTATACTAAAACTCTTTAACATCATACTTAGCTCTGGCATCTTCCCCAATATTTGGAACCAAGGACTGATCACCCCAATCCACAAAAGTGGAGACAAATTTGACCCCAATAACTACCGTGGAATATGTGTCAACAGTAACCTTGGGAAAATCCTCTGCATTATTATTAACAGCAGACTCGTACATTTCCTCAATGAAAACAATGTACTGAGCAAATGTCAAATTGGCTTTTTACCAAATTACCGTACAACAGACCATGTATTCACCCTGCACACCTTAATTGACAACCAAACAAACCAAAACAAAGGCAAAGTCTTCTCATGCTTTGTTGATTTCAAAAAGCCTTCGACTCAATTTGGCATGAGGGTCTGCTATACAAACTGATGGAAAGTGGTGTTGGGGGTAAAACATATGACATTATAAAATCCATGTACACAAACAACAAGTGTGCGGTTAAAATTGGCAAAAAACACACACATTTCTTCACACAGGGTTGTGGGGTTAGACAGGGATGCAGCTTAAGCCCCACCCTCTTCAACATATATATCAACGAACTGGCGCGGGCACTAGAAAAGTCTGCAGCACCCGGCCTCCCCCTGCTAGAATCCGAAGTCAAATGTCTGCTGTTTGCTGATGATCTGGTGCTTCTGTCACCAACCAAGGAGGGCCTACAGCAAAACCTAGATCTTATGCACAGATTCTGTCAGACCTGGGCCCTGACAGTAAATCTCAGTAAGACCAAAATAATGGTGTTCCAAAAAAGGTTGAGTCACCAGGACCACATTTACAAATTCCATCTCGACACTGTTGCCCTAGAGCACACAAAAAACTATACATACCTTGGCCTAAACATCAGCGCCACAGGTAACTTCCACAAAGGTGTGAACGATCTGAGAGACAAGGCAAGAAGGGCATTCTATGCCATCAAAAGAAACATAAATTTCAACATACCAATTAGGATTTGGCTAAAAATACTTGAATCAGTCATAGAGCCCATTGCCCTTTATGGTTGTGAGGTCTGGGGTCCGCTCACCAACCAAGACTTCACAAAATGGGACAAACACCAAATTGAGACTCTGCACGCAGAATTCTGCAAAAATATCCTCCGTGTACAACGTAAAACACCAAATAATGCATGCAGAGCAGAATTAGGCCGATACCCACTAATTATCAAAATCCAGAAAAGAGCCATTAAATTCTACAACCACCTAAAAGGAAGCGATTCACAAACCTTCCATAACAAAGCCATCACAAACAGAGAGATGAACCTGGAGAAGAGTCCCCTAAGCAAACTGGTCCTGGGGCTCTGTTCACAAACACAAACACACCCTACAGAGCCCCAGGACAACAGCACAATTAGACCCAACCAAATCATGAGAAAACAAAAAGATAATTACTTAACACATTGGAAAGAATTAACAAAAAAACAGAGCAAACTAGAATGCTATTTGGCCCTACACAGAGAGTACACAGCGGCAGAATACCTGACCACTGTGACTGACCCAAAATTAAGGAAAGCTTTGACTATGTACAGACTCAGTGAGCATAGCCTTGCTATTGAGAAAGGCCGCCGTAGGCAGACATGGCTCTCAAGAGA
>NC_068447.1:7374346-7444346 GCF_023373465.1 Oncorhynchus keta
TGCAGATTACAGAGCGGGATTAGTGTTATCCCTCTGAGCTGAACTCATTCACTAATTTGATGGAGACTTTTCCCTATCAGATTTATTTTTCTCTCTACGAACCATGGTGATGATACTAGATGGTTAGCTAACACTGATTTCCTCAGTGCCAATGTCCTAGCGTTAGTGGTTGACTTCACTGCAGAACTGTCCTCTGGCCTGGCTGGTGCTATCCTCTCCTGGCGACTTGGGGCCTTTGCTGTGTTAACACTATTATAAACCATGCAACATCTGTCTGGGGGTTGAACACATCTCCCAGAAACACAATTTATCTGTGGACTACAGTAATTAAGGAGGTCAGGGAGGACAGGAAGGCTGGAGGGAGATACAGACACAGGAAGGGGAGGGGCTGAAGGGAGATACAGACACTGGAAGGAAATTGGCTGGAGGGAGGGTGATACAGACACCGGAAGGAGAGGGGCTGGAGGGTGGGAGATACAGACACAGGAAGGGGAGGGGCTGGAGGGAGATACAGATACAGGAAGGGGAGGGGCTGGAGGGAGATACAGACACAGGAAGGGGAGGGGCTGGAGGGAGATACAGACATGGGAAGGGGAGGGGCTGGAGGGAGATACAGACACAGGAAGCGGAGTGGCTGGAGGGAGATACAGACACAGGAAGGGGAGGGGCTGGGTTGGCACCATAAACTATGCTTTAAAACAGTGGTTTCCCAAACTTTTTATAGTCCCGTACCCTTTCAAACATTCAACCTCCAGCTGCGTACCCACTCTAGCACCAGGGTCATCTGTACCCCCTCTAGCACCAGGGTCAGCTGTACCCCCTCTAACACCAGGGTCACCTGTACCTCCTCTAACACCAGGGTCAGCTGTACCTCCTCTAGCACCAGGGTCACCTGTACCCCCTCTAACACCAGGTTCACCTGTACCCCCTCTAGCACCAGGGTCAGCTGTACCCCCCTCTAGCACCAGGGTCATCTGTACCCCCTCTAACACCAGGGTCACCTGTACCTCCTCTAACACCAGGGTCAGCTGTACCTCCTCTAGCACCAGGGTCAGCTGTACCCCCTCTAACACCAGGGTCACCTGTACCCCCTCTAGCACCAGGGTCAGCTGTACCCCCTCTAGCACCAGGGTCAGCTGTACCCCCTCTAGCACCAGGGTCAGCTGTACCCCCTCTAAACGTACCCCCTTTAAACATAAGAATGAGTGTGAGTTTTTGCCACAACCTCGTGGGACGTGACAAAGAGCTCTTACAGGACCAGGGCACAAATAATAAAATAATAATAAAATAATAATAATCATTAATTTAGCTCTTTATTTAGCCATCTTACATATAAAACCTTATTTGTTAATCAGAAATTGTGAATAACTCACCACAGGTTAATGAGAAGGGTGTGCTTGAAAGGATAACTCTGCAATGTTGGGTTGTATTAGAGAGAGTCTCCGTTTTAAATCATTTCCCACACACAGTCTGTGCCTGTATTTCATGCTAGTGAGGGCCGAGAATCCACTCTCACATAGCAACGTGGTTGCAAAGGGCATCAGTGTCTTAACAGCACGATTTGCCAAGGCAGGATACTCTGAGCGCAACCCAATCCAGATATCTGGCAATGGCTTCTGATTAAATTACATTTTCACAGAACCGCTTGTTGCAATTTCAATGAGGCTCTCTTGTTCAGATATCAGTAAATGGACTGGAGGCAGGGCATGAAAGGGATAACGAATCCAGTTGTTTGTGTCATCCGTTTCGCTAAAGTACCCATGTAATTGCGCATTGTGAGAAACTCGTCGTCATGCGGCAGGGTAGCCTAGTGGTTAGAGCGTTGGACTAGTAACCGAAAGGTTGCAAGTTCGAATCCCCGAGCTGACAAGGTACAAATCTGTCATTCTGCCCCTGAACAGGCAGTTAACCTGCTGTTCCTAGGCCATCATTGAAAATAAGAATTTGTTCTTAACTGACTTGCCTAGTAAAATAAAGGTAAAATTAAAAAAATTAAATGCAAGCAGTCAGACAAGTAAAAATGATTGTCAGTAAAGAACTTTAAGCTCATCTCTAAATACAATTTTTAAAACGTGTCAATACTTTGCCCCTTGATAACCAGCCCACTTCTGTATGTTGTGAAAGCGTTACATTGTCGCTACCCATATCATTGCATAATGCATAAAATACACAAGAGGTCAGGGGCCTTGCTTTAACAAAGTTAACCATTTTCATTGTAGTGTCCAAAACGTCTTTCAAGCTGTCAGGCATTCCCTTGGCAGCAAGAGCCTCTTGGTGGATTCTGCAGTGTACCCAAGTGGCGTTGGGAGCAACTGCTTGCATGCGCGTTACCACTCCACTATGTCTCCCTGTCATGGCTTTTGCTCCATCAGTACAGATACCAACACATCTTGACCACCAAAGTCCATTTGATGTCACAAGCTGACCAGTACTTTAAAAATATCCTCTCCTGTTGTCCTGGTTTTCAGTCGTTTGCAGAAGAGGATGTCTTCTTTAATTTACCCTTAATTTGCCGTAACAGACATATACAGTGGGGCAAAAAAAGTATTTAGTCAGCCACCAATTGTGCAAGTTCTCCCACTTAAAAAGATGAGAGAGGCCTGTAATGTTCATCATAGGTACACTTCAACTATGACAGACAAGATGCGGGAAAAAAAATCCAGAAAATCACAGTGTAGGATTTTTAATGAATTTATTTGCAAATTATGGTGGAAAATAAAGTACGGCATTGCAGGCAGGTTCAGTTCTGATCTGGTCAATTCCTTGAATTGAACAATGACTTCACCAGCATGTCCTTGTATTCATCAGTAATGTTCTTGTCTAATGAAAACATTTCAGCTGTTACAGCTAGGGCTTTTACGGCGACCGTATTACTGCCACACCCGCGGTCACGAGTCATGACGGCATTCAAATTCCACGTGACCGTTCAGTCACGGTAATTAGGCTTCTCCAAGCTCTGATGCTGCTGATGGTCAAACTTGCTAACTGCCCGGACCTCAGCATTCTACTGTCCCTCTAATTACAATGACATCAATGGAAATGTGTTGAAAAATCTAATCAAACACTTCTTGAGAGCCCATGAGCTCATGTTGCGCAACATTTCTATAGGCCATGCAATTACGTGAGAAAACAGGATGATGGTCTCTATTAAAAAGTGGAGGATCCCATCAGCTTTCTATTGGTTCGGCCCATTCTATGTATTTCTCAACTTTCCTAATAATAAAGCACATTGCTTATCTTTACAACAGGAAAAGCGTCCTCCATTAGCAATTTAATTGCTTAGATGACATGCACGTTTTTAGTTGTATCGCAACTAAATTGGCCAAATAACTTCTTAAAATGAAGCACATTCATTTGATTTATAATGGGTGTAGAGCCCAACTGGCATTAATATGCAGCGCATGAGTTTCAAATTTAGGGAAGATAATTTTCACCATTTTAAACTTTTATAAATCATAGTATTACATGCATAATCGCATTTGCGGTCACTTTTGAGAATGGTGTTTTCCGCTAACGGAACATTTGTACTTATAGCCTACTGCCATGTGTGCATTGCTGCGCTTATAATGTGAAGAAACACCCAAATAGTTTATCAACATTTTAAGCTAAACGTTCTGATCTGTTGCGTCAACCTCAATGCTTAAAAAAGTAATTTGATGGTAGTGGTTGTATTAATGTGGGATCTATCGCATCCCACAACTGTCCCAGACTATGTTTGGAATATTTCTTCCTCCCACATAATATGTCAATGTTGTACTATAATTATTATATTCAGCCCAAGGGAACAACGACCACTGGCCGCAACAGGCATGGATTTTTTTAGGGGGCATTACAGCCACACAAAGGGGATGCTGCATGGAAATTTGAGGCATTATCAAGTGCTTTTGTGAATGAGAGACTGATGAAGTGTGTACAGCCTGCGCAAAAACAACAAAGCAGAACTCATGCCTTTCATGCAACTTTTTTTCAAATCATCATTAGAGTCGCATAATGTAGCCTTACAATGTGTAAAACATCGAAACACACAGCCCAACATTTGTATCACAACTAAAGTTACATAAATAACTATAAATGAAGCATATAGGAGTAGCTGTGTCTTTGTTAACCCCTCAACACAGAATAGCCGCATGTGCAACACTCCCTCAAATCGCTTGGAGAAAATAATATCCTTTCTATTTTATTCAGCTTTGTTCAATTGTGTTCTTCACGCTATAATATAAAAATAATGCCATGGAATTCTAAGCAAATCCTGTCTGCTAAATGAAGTAGTGTAGCCCACGGTCATGTGGCATAGCCAGATCAGGGCCTAACTTAAGGTGCTATTCTGTTCTTCTGAAATAGACTACATTATATTCATATCATGTTTCTTTAGACCTGTCTAAAATAAGTAATGGATTTATTGTGAAGGTGTAGGCTGTATTACAAGACTTTTTTACAATGTAGACGTTCCAAAGGTCTGCATCAGTGGCTTGTGGGCTGTGTGGAAGCCAGGAGATGCTACATGTTTTAATGTTAACCTATTTGGGAAAGGCATGCCGCTAGCGCCCCACCTCGACAACATCCGGTGAAATTGCAGAGCGCGAAATTCAAAATACAAAATTTGTAACATTAAACATTCATGAAAATACAAGTGTCTTACATCATTTAAAAGCTCAGATTTCAAAAAGGATTTATGGAAAAACCACACCATGCGATTATCTGAGGACAGCGCTCCGCATACAAAAGCATTACATACATTTTCCAACCAAGCAGAGGTATCACGAAAGTCAGAAATAGCGATACAATAAATCACTTACCTTTGAAGATATTCCTCTGGTTGCAATCACAAGGGTCCAGGCAACATAACAAATGTTCATTTTGTTCGATAAAGTCATTCTTTATATCCCAAAAAAGTCAGTTTAGTTGACTCAGTAATCCACTTGTTCAACATGCAGACAAAGGAATCCCAAAAGTTACCAATAAACTTCATTCAAACAGGTCAAACAACGTTTCTAATCAATCCTCAGGTACCCTAATATATCAATAAACTATTACATTTCAGACGGAATGTAGTATGTTCATTACCGGAGATAAACAACACTACAGCCAAAATGGGAACCACATTGAAAAACTAAACTTTCTAGCTCATTTTTTCAAAAAAAGAAGCCTGAAACTCTTTCTAAAGACTGTTGACATCTACTGGAAGCCCTAGGAACTGCAATCTGGGAGGTATTCCATTCATATTCCCATAGACAGCCATTATAATGAGTGGTGAGCTCCAAAAAATAAATCCCGGATGGATTCTTCTCGGGTTTTCGTCTGCTATATCAGTTCTGTTATACTCACATTATTTTTAACAGTTTTGGAAACTTTAGAGTGTTTTCTATCCAATACTACCAATTATACGCATATCCTAGCCCATATCCTAGCCTAACTGCCTGAGTAACAGGCAGTTAACATTGGGCACATCATTCATCCAAACTTCCGAATACTGCCCACTATCCATAAGAAGTTTTAATTAACAGTCAATTAAGACCAGCAGTTATTTACTTGACAATCGCCGGCTGTTGTCATAGTAACGCCTAGTTATTTCTGAGGTAACGAAGAAGAAATGTATCAATGGGATTGAACTAAAATACAAGGAACGAGGAACTGAGTGGCTGCCAGACAATCATTGAATGTATTGTAATAGAATGATGGTATGAAGAATATGAAAAGCACGTGGCTCTCCAATCATTTCACCCAATCACACAACCACACAGCAACGTTTCAGAAGACAAGGAAGGATCCAGCAGCAAAACATCTAGGGACAGAGTTTCTCTCTCTCTCTCTCTCTCTCCACCTTTCCCCTCTCGCTCTGTCCGTCCGTCTCCCGTCCGTCTGTCTGTCTCTGTTTCTGTCTGTCTGTCTCCCTACAGCCCAGTTAGACAGACAATGCTGTAACTTATCACATACTGACCCACACAACCCTGCTTGTTTTTTCCTTATTACAGATAACAGATGCAGTCCTAACCTACCTTCATCACCAGCCAATCCCCTGGTACCTCAACACCTGTCTCTCTATGGTTGCTTCTCAATAATCTCTCCTTCCTCCTGAAGTGTCCTTCCTCCTGAAGCGTCCTTCCTCCTTGTTCACTACTCCCCAGTAGTTTAAAAGCATTGAATTGGTGTGGGCATGGGCTAGAGGAAGTTTCCATAGGCCGATCATTTCCTTTCAAATCCAAGAAGGGAATTGAGCAAGTACACAATTCAAGAGAAATGTGAGATGATTGGGGATGCATCCTTTGAACTCTTCTAAATGCTAAGTATCTGAAATGGCACCGTTTTCACTATATTACACATTGATCTTCTAAATGGGATGTTTGTTCCCAATGGACAGAGAGATGATGTCAGGGTGTATGTTATTATCAGAATAGAAAGCCAGTATCATGTTGAACGATCTGTTATCCTCCTTAAATTGGCACATATTCATGTATTACGGTATGTTTCAAAAATGGTAAATCTATAGATTCCCTGGTTTTACTACTGCTATCTGTCTCTCTGGCCCTAATCCAGAGATGTCTGAGTGATGAAAAGTCCATTAATCAACTGACTGGTCTCTCCTCTCCAGCAGCTGACAGCTGTACATTGAGGTGTCTGAGTGGTGATAGGTCCATTAATCAACTGACTGGTCTCTCCTCTCCAGCAGCTGACAGCTGTACATTGAGGTGTCTGAGTGGTGATAGGTCCATTAATCAACTGACTGGTCTCCCCTCTCCAGCAGCTGACAGCTGTACATTGAGGTGTCTGAGTGGTGATAGGTCAGTCCTGCTGGAGGTTTTACCACCATTTTACCACTTCTCTTCTTAATTGTGTTGATGTCATTTAACCTCTAAATGACCTCTTACAGGGTGTGTTTATATGAAAGTGATTTAGGATAGTAATTAGTAACACCCAAGGATAGGACTCAAGGATTTGGGGTTCTGTCCAGCCGGGCTCGTAAGCCGCAATTCATACTAGCCTGGGTAGCATTCGGGTCCAAAATCTGTGCCATGCGATATTTGAAAAGACAACATTTTACTAGTCTGACGGGCCAGTTTTGCACATTTTCTACTAGCCCGGTGTGAAACGTACTAGCCCCGGGCTGACCTAATTTCCACCCCTGGTAATGCCCCACTGCACAGAGCATATGAAAGACATCATGTTCCCAACATCTAAAATGTTAATGAAGTCTCTACATTTCCACTCCTCTATGCGGTGTATTAAGCTGTTGTTGTAGTTGTTATTGTTGTGGTAGTTGTTGTTGTGGTAGTTGTTGTTGTTGTTATTGTTGTTGTTGTTTGGTAGTTGTTGTAGTTATTGTAGTTATTGTTGTTGTTGTAGTTGTTGTTGTTGTTGTTGTTATTGTTGTTGTTGTAGTTGTTGTTGTTTTGGTAGTTGTTGTTGTTGTGGTAGCTGTTGTTGTTTGGTAGTTGTTGTTGTTGTTATTGTTGTTGTTGTAGTTGTTGTTGTTTGGTAGTTGTTGTTGTTGTTGTAGTTGTTGTTGTTGTGGTAGTTGTTGTTGTTTTGCTGTTGTTGTAGTTGTTGTTGTTTGGTAGTTGTTGTTGTAGTTGTTGTTGTTGTGGTAGTTATTGTTGTTGTGTTAGTTATTGTTGTTGTGGTAGTTATTGTTGTTTTAGTAGTTGTTGTTGTGGTAGTTATTGTTGTTTTAGTAGTTGTTGTTGTGGTAGTTATTGTTGTTTTGTAGTTATTGTTGTTTTAGTAGTTGTTGTTGTTGTGGTAGTTGTTGTTTTGCTGGTTGTTGTTTTAGTAGTTGTTGTTGTGGTAGTTATTGTTGTTGTGGTAGTTATTGTTGTTGTGGTAGTTGTTGTTGTTTTGGTAGTTGTTGTTGTTTTTGGTAGTTGTTGTTGTGGTAGTTATTGTTGTTTTGTAGTTATTGTTGTTTTGGTAGTTATTGTTGTTTTGTAGTTATTGTTGTGTGTTATTGGTAGTTGTTGTTGTGGTAGTTATTGTTGTAGTTGTTGTTGTGGTAGTTATTGTTGTTTTGTAGTTATTGTTGTTGTTTATTGTTGGTAGTTATTGTTGTTTTGTTTTTGTTGTTAGTTATGTTGTTTTGTAGTTATTGTTGTTGTGTAGTTATTGTTGTTGTGGTAGTTATTGTTGTTGTGGTAGTTATTGTTGTTGTGGTAGTTATTGTTGTTGTGGTAGTTATTGTTGTTTTTATTGTAGTTATTGTTGTTGTGGTAGTTATTGTTGTTTTGTAGTTATTGTTGTTGTTGTTGTAGTTATTGTTGTTGTGGTAGTTATTGTTGTTTTGTAGTTATTGTTGTTTTTGTTGTTGTAGTTATTGTTGTTTTGTAGTTATTGTTGTTTTGTAGTTGTTGTTGTTGTGGTAGTTATTGTTGTTGTTGTTGTGTATTGTTGTTTTGTAGTTATTGTTGTTTTGTAGTTATTGTTGTTGTGGTAGTTATTGTTGTTTTGGTAGTTATTGTTGTTTTAGTAGTTGTTGTTGTTTTGGTAGTTGTTGTTGTTTTGTAGTTATTGTTGTTGTTGTTGTGGTTGTTATTGTTGTTTTGTCGTTATTGTTGTTTTGTAGTTATTGTTGTTGTGGTAGTTATTGTTGTTGTGGTAGTTGTTGTTGTTTTGGTAGTTGTTGTTGTTTTGTAGTTATTGTTGTTTTGGAGTTATTGTTGTTGTGGTAGTTATTGTTGTTGTGGTAGTTATTGTTGTTGTGGTAGTTATTGTTGTTTTGGTAGTTGTTGTTGTGTTGTAGTTATTGTTGTTTTGGTTGTTGTAGTTATTGTTGTTGTGGTAGTTATTGTTGTTTTGGTAGTTATTGTTGTTTTAGTAGTTATTGTTGTTTTGGTAGTTATTGTTGTTGTGGTAGTTATTGTTGTTTTGGTTATTGTTATTAGTTATTGTTTTGTAGTTATTGTTGTTTTGTAGTTATTGTTGTGTTAGTTATTGTTGTTTTGTAGTTGTTGTTGTGGTAGTTATTGTTGTTTTGGTAGTTATTGTTGTTGTAGTTATTGTTGTTGTGGTAGTTATTGTTGTTGTGGTAGTTATTGTTGTTTTGTTGTTTTGTAGTTATTGTTGTTGTAGTTATTGTTGTTTTGTAGTTATTGTTGTGTAGTTGTAGTTATTGTTGTTGTGGTAGTTATTGTTGTTTTGGTAGTTATTGTTGTTGTGGTAGTTATTGTTGTTGTGGTAGTTATTGTTGTTTTGGTAGTTATTGTTGTTGTGGTAGTTATTGTTGTTGTGGTAGTTGTTGTTGTTGTGGTAGTTATTGTTGTTTTGTCGTTGTTGTTGTTTTGGTTGTTGTGGTAGTTGTTGTTGTTGTTGTGGTAGTTGTTGTTTTGGTGGTAGTTGTTGTTGTGGTAGTTGTTGTTTTGGTGGTAGTTGTTGGTTTGGTCCCACTCCCTCCATTACACATAGTCCTACTGACCAGGTACTTCCTCATGACCAGTATAGTTCTTGTGTTGGAGGACTCTCGCTCTGTCTGTTAAGGTCGTGTCATGCCGCAGTGCGATGAGGGTCTCACATGGGCCCCTGGGACTAACTACGCACCTCACTACGCTTCCTCCCTTCCTCGCTCCCTTCCTTCCTTCTTCTCTATTTCCCTTCCTCGTCTCTCTCTCTCCCTTCCTCTCTCTCTCCCTTCATCTCCCTCTTTCCCTTCCTATCTCTCTCTCCCTCCCTTCCTTCCTTCCTTCCTTCATCCCTCTCTTCCTTCTTCTCTCTCTTCTCTGTGAGTAAGAAGGCTGTGAGCTTCAGGCTGGCTTCTACCTCAGCGAGATCTATTTTAAGCTTCTGCTCTTTTCCAACTCCTTGCAGCTATACTGATTTGAATATCAATATTAGTTATGACAATAGCCGGCCACTGAGATTTGAGGGGCTAGCAACTCACACTTCAGGCCTATTTTGCTTTTGGAACACCAATATGAGTTTGATGACCTCTTGTGTCTGGTGAGGTGCATGCTGGGACATTAGATGTTATCAATAGGAACCAAATGGAATAAAATGTTCTGAAACGGGGAGTTATTGTTTTCCTTTGCATAATGTTTTGCTACAGTGTGCACTAATGAATATGACCAAGTATAGCAGATGGATATCTTTAGATAGCGATATATGAACTAGACTCTCTGTCTCGTGAAGGACATTACGATCCATCCAGCCATTAAGCCAATATAATAATAATAATAATAATATATGCCATTTAGCAGACGCTTTTTATCCAAAGCGACTTACAGTCATGTGTGCATACATTCTACGTATGGGTGGTCCCGGGAATCGAACCCACTACCCTGGCGTTACAAGCGCCATGCTCTACCAACTGAGCTACAGAAGGACCAATTGGCGGTCTGATCAGGAGGGCAGAACATTACAGAATGTATTGTGTAGAACACATTTGATTGATTTAATTTTAAAATAAGTATAACAATTAATTGAATGAGAATATCTAGATGTAGCCCAGTAAAATTACAATTAATTAAATTCAACAACAACAACAAAAAGACGTTACTCTGTATAAAACTAATGGTTTTACTGCCATCTGGTGTTATCATGATGTTACTGCAGTCAAAAATGAGCAACCTGAACTTTATGCTTTTGCTACACTAGATGGCGACCAAACAGCTAAGTTAAAACTATTTCATAATTTATTTCTACATGTTGCCTGTAATTTCAATATAAAAGCTATTCAAGTATTTTTTTTTATATCGTTTTCCATAAATGACCATTTTATTACAGCAGCATAAAGTAAGTCTCATCTTGACTACATGGCAAAAGTATGTGGACACCTGCTCGTCTCGAACATCTCACTCGAAAAATCATGGGCATTAATATGGAGTTGGTCCCACCTTTGCTGCTATAACAGCCTCAAATGTTCTGGGAAGGCTTTCCACTAGATGTTGGAACATTGCTGCGTGGACTTGCTTCCATTCTGCCACAAGCGCATTACTGAGGTCGGGCACTGATGTTAGGAAATTAGGTCTGGCTCTCAGTCGGTGTTTCCAATTCATCCCAAAAGTGTTCGATGGGGTTGAGGTCAGGGCTCTGTGCAGGCCAGTCAAGTTCCACACTTATCTCGACAAAACATTTCTGTGTGGACCTCGCTTCGTGCAAGGGAGCATTGTCATGGTGAAACAGGAAAGGGCCTTCCCCAAACTGTTGCAACAAAGCACAGAATCGTCTAGAATGTCGTTGTATGCTATAAGCCTTAAGATTCCCCTTCACTGAAACTAAGGGGCCCGAACCATGAAAAAGACAGCCGTCCTCCGATGCACAACCAAGCCACACTGCTTCTTTAACACATTCGCACATCCAACCCGGAAGCCAGTCGCACCAATGTGTCAGAGGAAACACCGTACACCTGGCGACCTGGTCAGCGTGCACTGCGTCCGGCACGCCACAGGAGTCGCTAGCGAGCGATGAGACAAGGATATCTCTACTGGCCAAACAAACCCTCCAGAGTCTCTGGTGGCACAGCTAGCACTGCGATGCAGCGCCTTAGACCACTGCGCCACCCGGGAGGCCCTATAAAGTGTATTTCTATGTTTCTATATACTACACCAAAGTCACATACAAAACCAGCATAGGAAATATATTTTTAGACACACACACACACAGATACACACACACAGATACACACACACACACAGACACACAGACACAGACACACAGACACAGACACACAGACACAGACACACACACACACAGACACAGACACACAGACACACAGACAGACACACACAGACAGACAGACACACACACACACACACAGATACACACAACATCTGCAAAACAAAGGAGCTGATTGTGGACTTCAGGAGAAACCAGGCTGGGCACGCCCCCATCTTGGCCAACGGAGCCGCCGTGGAGAAGGTCAACAACGTCTAGTAACTCAGTGTACATCACAGAGGAGCTGAAACGGTCAAACCACAGGGACACAACGGTGAAGAAGACAAGACAGCAACTTCTTAAACCTCAGGAGGCTGAAGAAATTCGGGAGCTCTGCCGCCACTGACCCCAAGACACTACCGAGTGGCGCAGCAGTCTAAGGCACTGCATCTCAGTGTTTGAGGCGTCACTACACACACACCCTGGTTCGATTCCAGTCTGTAGCTCAACCGGCCGTGATTGGGAGCCCCATAGGGCGGCGGGACAATTGGACCAGTGTCGTCCGGGTTCGGCTGGTGGAGGCAGTCATTGTAAATAAGAATTTGTTTGTAACTTACTTGCCTAGTTAAAAGGTAAAAACATGTTTTTGTACACTCAGCCAAACAAACCATTGGGTGAGCACCGCCTGCCCTCCAGGACACCCAGAACAACAGGGGTCGCAGGAAGGCCAATAAGAGCACCATTGGGTGAGCACCGCCTGCCCTCCAGGACACCCAGAACAACAGGGGTTGCAGGAAGGCCAATAAGAGCACCATTGGGTGAGCACCGCCTGCCCTCCAGGACACCCAGAACAACAGGGGTTGCAGGAAGGCCAATAAGAGCACCATTGGGTGAGCACCGCCTGCCCTCCAGGACACCCAGAACAACAGGGGTTGCAGGAAGGCCAATACGAGCATCATTGGGTGAGCACCGCCTGCCCTCCAGGACACCCAGAACAACAGGGGTTGCAGGAAGGCCAATACGAGCATCATTGGGTGAGCACCGCCTGCCCTCCAGGACACCCAGAACAACAGGGGTTGCAGGAAGGCCAATAAGAGCAACATTGGGTGAGCACCGCCTGCCCTCCAGGACACCCAGAACAACAGGGGTTGCAGGAAGGCCAATAAGAGCACCATTGGGTGAGCACCGCCTGCCCTCCAGGACACCCAGAACAACAGGGGTTGCAGGAAGGCCAATAAGAGCACCATTGGGTGAGCACCGCCTGCCCTCCAGGACACCCAGAACAACAGGGGTTGCAGGAAGGCCAATAAGAGCACCATTGGGTGAGCACCGCCTGCCCTCCAGGACACCCAGAACAACAGGGGTTGCAGGAAGGCCAATAAGAGCACCATTGGGTGAGCACCGCCTGCCCTCCAGGACACCCAGAACAACAGGGGTTGCAGGAAGGCCAATAAGAGCACCATTGGGTGAGCACCGCCTGCCCTCCAGGAGACCCAGAACAACAGGGGTTGCAGGAAGGCCAATGAGAGCACCATTGGGTGAGCACCGCCTGCCCTCCAGGACACCCAGAACAACAGGGGTTGCAGGAAGGCCAATAAGAGCACCATTGGGTGAGCACCGCCTGCCCTCCAGGACACCCAGAACAACAGGGGTTGCAGGAAGGCCAATAAGAGCACCATTGGGTGAGCACCGCCTGCCCTCCAGGACACCCAGAACAACAGGGGTTGCAGGAAGGCCAATACGAGCATCATTGGGTGAGCACCGCCTGCCCTGCAGGACACCCAGAACAACAGGGGTTGCAGGAAGGCCAATACGAGCATCATTGGGTGAGCACCGCCTGCCCTCCAGGACACCCAGAACAACAGGGGTTGCAGGAAGGCCAATAAGAGAATCAGACATTTTTCCTGCCCCCACCCCAATGGTCATTTATCATGTTACAGTTGTAAACATGTACCGAGCTTTCGGAAAGTATTCAGACCCCTAGACTTTTCCCACATTTTGTTACGTTACAGCCTTATTCTAAAATGGATTAAATAAAAATCATCAATCTACACATAATACCCCATAATGACAAAGTTGTAAAAAATGCCAAACGTATTCACATAAGTGTTCAGACCCTTTGCTATGAGACTCGAAATGAATCTGTTGCATCCTGTTTCCATTGATCATCCTTGAGATGTTTCTACAACTTGGAGTCCACCTGTGGTAAATTCAATTGATTGGACATGATTTGGAAAGGTACACAACTGTCTATATAAGGTCCCACAGATGACAGTGCATGTCAGAGCAAAAACCAAGCCATGAGGTTGAAGGACTTGGCCATAGAGCGCCGAGATGAGATTGAGATGAGGCACAGATCTGGGGAAGGGTAACAAAAAAAAATGTCTGCAGCATTGAAGATCCAAGAACACAGTGGCCTCCATCATTCTTAAATGGAAGAAGTTTGGAACCACCAAGACTCTTCCTAGAGATGGCCGCCCAGCCAAACTGAGCAATTTGGGGAGAAGGACCTTGGTCAGGGAGGTGACCAAGAACCCAATGGTCATTCTGCCAGGAGAGGGAGATTGCTGTGGAAGGTTAACTGTCCTGGGGATGAGGGGGGGTATATCTGAAGCAGGGCTGTGGAGGGTTTACTGTCCCTGGGGCTGTGGAGGGGTATATCTGAAGCAGGGCTGTGGAGGGTTTACTGTCCCTGGGGCTGTGGAGGGGTATATCTGAAGCAGGGCTGTGGAGGGTTTACTGTCCCTGGGGCTGTGGAGGGTTTACTGTCCCTGGGGCTGTGGAGGGATTACTGTCAATGGGGCTGTGGAGGGTTTACTGTCAATGGGGCTGTGGAGGGCTTACTGTCCCTGGGGCTGTGGAGGGCTTACTGTCCCTGGGGCTGTGGAGGGCTTACTGTCCCTGGGGCTGTGGAGGGCTTACTGTCCCTGGGGCTGTGGAGGGCTTACTGTCCCTGGGGCTGTGGAGGGCTTACTGTCCCTGGGGCTGTGGAGGGCTTACTGTCCCTGGGGCTGTGGAGGGCTTACTGTCCCTGGGGCTGTGGAGGGCTTACTGTCCCTGGGGCTGTGGAGGGCTTACTGTCCCTGGGGCTGTGGAGGGCTTACTGTCCCTGGGGCTGTGGAGGGCTTACTGTCCCTGGGGCTGTGGAGGGCTTACTGTCCTGGGGCTGTGGAGGGCTTACTGTCCCTGGGGCTGTGGAGGGCTTACTGTCCCTGGGGCTGTGGAGGGCTTACTGTCCCTGGGGCTGTGGAGGGCTTACTGTCCCTGGGGCTGTGGAGGGCTTACTGTCCCTGGGGCTGTGGAGGGCTTACTGTCCCTGGGGCTGTGGAGGGTTTACTGTCAATTTAATGTTTTGTACACTGTATTGTTCAAGGTACACATTCCTGGTAGTAAACTCAGTGCAGACATGAAGACAAATGTAAATTATAGAAGAGACAGGACACATTTACCAGCCATTTCCCTTTAATTTACAGCTTTGTTTAATGTTGTGTCACAATAATGACACCTTAAAGTGAAATGTATCTATAAACAATACTGAATGAGACCTACCATTTGAAAGATAAATTATTTTTCTTTTTTTAGAGAGTAAAAAGGTTCTGCCTTCACAAAACCGAGGTAGAAGAAACCCAAGGTAATACAGAACATATCAGTACGTCATTTAAAAATGTATTTCAACAACAAGAGTTGAAAAATGTTTGTGACCAAAAAGGTATGACAAAAGTGAAAACAGGACTTTGCTGGCTTTTTCTTTTCTCCATACAAAAAAAAAAAAAAAACCCAACTTGTTAATTTAAAAACACATTACATTTTTACAAATCTTCTGGCACAAAGAAAGAAAAAAGAGGCACATTTCGAAACATGACATGAAAGTACTGTAGAATTGATCATGGCGTCACCCAGATGTCCGTAACTATTTCTGCTTCGTTTATTTTAAGTGTCAAATAACGAGCAACGCCCCCGCTGTAATAAGCCCCCGTTGTAATAAGCCCCCGCTGTAATAAGCCCCCGCTGTAATAAGCCCCCGTTGTAATAAGCCCCCGTTGTAATAAGCCCCCGTTGTAATAAGCCCCCGTTGTAATAAGCCCCCGCTGTAATAAGCCCCCGCTGTAATAAGCCCCCGTTGTAATAAGCCCCCGTTGTAATAAGCCCCCGTTGTAATAAGCCCCCGTTGTAATAAGCCCCCGTTGTAATAAGCCCCCGCTGTAATAAGCCCCCGCTGTAATAAGCCCCCGCTGTAATAAGCCCCCGCTGTAATAAGCCCCCGCTGTAATAAGCCCTCGTTGTAATAAGCCCTCGTTGTAATAAGCCCTTTTTTAAAATAAACATTCAACAAAAAAAACACTACAACTATCCACAAAGTAACAAAAAAGAAATAATCAGAGAGAGACTTTATAATAAATGTGATTGTTGCATTGGGTTAGTTATACCGTTAAGTAAAGAGTTAACTGCATGAAACAAAACTAGTTATGACTTAAACCCCCAACCCCCCCAAAATGTCTCCTTCCATATTTCCTGGATTCTGTTTTGTACCTATTTAAAGAACCTAAAATGCACAACTTCGAAAGCTTTTTGATTAATAAATGTGGCAATGCATGAACGAAACTGTGGTCCAGTTTACGGAAGACATTTCTAAGCAGCATTCGAACCAATTTACAAATCATCATCAAGTCAGAAATCACATAAGAGAGGAAAATCTTAACTTCCACAATGTCACATTGTCTCCTATTGGCATCGACGCATGACTGTGAGAATTTGAGTGGAGGTTAAGATTCGCCCCAAAAGATTGGTTAATTTATGGAGTGTGGCTGCATTGTGCAGGCAGTCTGGTACACGGCCGTTGAAAGCAGAGAACTGCCCAGTTAGGACGGCATGGGCCTGACCCCTGAACCCTCTTCTACGTCCGCAGGGGGGTTGGCTGACTTGTGGAAAGACGTTTCCTTGAAGATGAACCAGCAGTTCCCACCCCATAATATCAGATTGAGGAATCCAAAGATCTGCCGTCAGGGAGGGGCAACAAAATCATGTTTCTTAGTCAGGAAGAGTTACATTTTGTCCCCCATTGAAGATGTTTCTACTATGTCTCATTATGAACCTTTCCCGTTGTGAGATTTAAAGAGGGCACTACGAAAGAGGACTTCAAGTGAAGCAGGGTTCAATTCAATCAATTGAGGATTTTTGTATTTATTTTCTAAAGCAGTTTCCTTGAATTGAAGGTGCAGATTATAACCAACCTACCACAGAGGAGTTGAGTCGCCCCATGTGAGGCACTGCTCCTGGTGTGCACTTGTTTCTGACGTCCTTGCAGGTGGAGATGAAGCCTACCAGGTTAGAGGGGCTGGTAGCCCACTTCACGTCAGTCAGGCCTTTACCCCAGGCAGAGGAGGACACCAGCCACAGGAAGGTGAAGGCTGCGGTCACCAGCAGGTCCTGTTGGAAGGATGGTAAATACAAGCTGTACAATACATTCAGGTTCAGGATGAAAGTTGGAACTTTAAAAAAGAAACCCAACTAAACGGTACCGTCAGACCCCTTGATTTATTCCAAATGTTGTTGTGCTACAACCTGAATTCAACAGATCACACAATACCCCAGAATGACAAAGTGAAAACATGTTGTAGAAATGTGAGAAAAAAAAAAATGGAAACAAATGTTATTTACATAAGTAATTATTTTATTTCAGTTTACTAAATTGTTTTTTCATGATTCATTTTATAACCTACTGGCAATGCCCCCAAATCTGTTCTGTATGGTTCTGCCTGACAAAATGACTGAGGACTGGCCACTAGCCTACTATAAACAGCCTTGCTCTAGAGGTGGTTTTAATAGCTGTAACAAACACGCCTGTTATACATACACTACAGGATACAAGGGGCGGCAGGTAACCTAGTGGTTAAGAGCGTTGGACTAGTAACCAGCAGGTAGCCTAGTGGTTAGAGTGTTGGACTAGTAACCAGCAGGTAGCCTAGTGGTTAGAGCGTTGGACTAGTAACCAGCAGGTAGCCTAGTCTGGTCTGGTCTGCCTGTAGACGTGCTGGTAGCCCAGTTAACTCACCACAACGGGGCCGCGGCTGGTCTGCCTGTAGACGTGCTGGTAGCCCAGTTAACTCACCACAATGGGGCCGCGGCTGGTCTGCCTGTAGACGTGCTGGTAGCCCAGTTAACTCACCACAATGGGGCCGCGGCTGGTCTGCCTGTAGACGTGCTGGTAGCCCAGTTAACTCACCACAATGGGGCCGCGGCTGGTCTGCCTGTAGACGTGCTGGTAGCCCAGTTAACTCACCACAATGGGGCCGCGGCTGGTCTGCCTGTAGACGTGCTGGTAGCCCAGATAGATCACCAGGCTGGCGGTGCTGTAGAGGAAGGCAAACACCCCGATACAGACGAAGAACTCGGCTGAGGAGGAGTAGTCGCCGGTCAGATAGGTCTGGACAGTGCTGGAGTCGTTGTTACAGGAGGGGACAGTGTATGGGTGAGCCATGAGTCTGTAGGAGTACAGTGAGATAAGGTTGTGTTCACAAAGGACAAAAACACACACACACACACTTCTCAGGTCAGTCATAGTCAATGCATGTTTTTGTTTTACGTTGTGCTTACCTGGTGGTCCTTCTGTGGCTCAGTTGGTAGAGCATGGCGCTTGTAACGCCAGGGTAGTGGGTTCGTTTCCCGGGACCACCCATACGTAGAATGTATGCACACATGACTGTAAGTCGCTTTGGATAAAAGCGTCAGCTAAATGGCATATATTATTATTATTATTATTATTATTACCTGAATGGGTAGTTAAAGTCAGCAGTGATTTCTTGGCTTCTGCTTCCCTGGCACAGCACGTTGATGCTCGTAGAGCCGGCATAACCCGACGCTGTAGCGAAGGCAAATATGGAGAAGACCTGCAAGATAGACGAAAGCTCAAATGAGGACAGGACACAATCAAAATGAAAGAAGCAGTTGACACACGACGGGACATAAACTGGAAATAACTTTATGAAATGACGTTCTGTAGGTTTTTTGGACTGAACATGTGACTATGTCACCCCGTGGTAACTATAACACCAGTTTGTTTTACAGGTTTAAAGCAGTCTGAAGGCGTTGTGACACGAGTCGATAGGTCAGGTAACGGATCAGATAGAACTACTGACAGAATGTGGAGCAAGACTGGATCATGGGCCTTCGAGTCATCGTGGACGAGTCACACACATACAATACCAGAGTGACATTCTTCCTCACAGGAAGTGATTTTTATCACTTGAATATAGAATGAAAAAAAAAAACAGCCTTAGAGAAATCAACTGTGGTTGTAGAACTGTAGTGTTGGTCTGGGTTTGATCGCTATTATCTTTATTTTTAGAACACACTCAAGAACCTCCAGAAGCTAACCAGCTAGCTAGCTACAAGCTACTTAGTCATTGTTAGTTTTTTTTAACATGGATAACACTCGCCAGTCCAGCCGCCTGCCCCATCCACCGCTGCCCCCTGGACTCTGATCACTTGGCTACATAGCTGATGCATGCTGGACTGTCCATTAATCACGGTACTCCATTCTGCTTGTTTGTTTTATCTGTCGGCCCCGTTGCCTAGTCAATGCCATTTTACCTGCTGTTGTTATGCTAGCTGATTAGCTGTTGTCTCACCCACTGTTTTAGCTAGCTTTCCCAATTCAACACCTGTGATTACTGTATGCCTCGCTGTATGTCTCTCTCAAATGTCAATATGCCTTGTATACTGTTGCTCAGGTTAGTTATCATTGTTTTAGTTCACTATGGAGCCCACTATGGAGCCCCTAGTCCCACTCCTCATACCTCCTTTGTCCCACCTCCCACATATGCTGTGACCTCACCCATTACAACCAGCATGTCCAGAGATAAAACCTCTCTCATCATCACCCAGTGCCTGGGCTTACCTCCGCCATACCCGCACCCCACCATACCCCTGTCTGCGCATTATGCCCTGAATATATTCTACCATGCCCAGAAACCTGCTCCTCTTATTCTCTGTCCCCAACGCTCTAGGCCTACAATCTAAGCTAGATGCCCTCAATCTCACACAAATCATCAAGGAACCCACCAGGTACAACCCTAACTCTGTAAGCAATTGCACCTTCATAGACGTCATCCTGACCAACTGGCCCTCCAAATACACCTCCGCTGTCTTCAACCAGGATCTCAGCGACCACTGCCTCATTGCCTGTATCCGCTACGGTGCTGCAGTCAAAATTGCACCTCATAGACCACCCCTCATCCTCATTGCCTGTATCCGCTACGGTGCCGCAGTCAAACGACCACCCCTCATCACTGTCAAACGCTCCCTAAAACACTTCTGTGAGCAGGCCTTTCTAATCGACCTGGCCCGGGTATCCTGGAAGGACATTGACCTCATCCCGTCAGTTGAGGATGCCTGGTCATTCTTTAAGAGTAACTTCCTCACCATTTTAGATAAGCATGCTCCGTTCAAAAAATGCAGAACTAAGAACAGATAGAGCCCTTGGTTCACTCCAGACCTGACTGCCCTCGACCAGCACAAAAACATCCTGTGGCGGACTGCAATAGCATCGAACAGTCCCCGCGATATGCAACTGTTCAGGGAAGTCAGGAACCAATACACTCAGTCAGTCAGGAAAGCTAAGGCCAGCTTCTTCAGCCAGAAGTTTGCATCCTGTAGCTCCAACTCCAAAAAGTTCTGGGACACTGAAGTCCATGGAGAACAAGAGCACCTCCTCCCAGCTGCCCACTGCACTGAGGCTAGGGAACACGGTCACCACCGACAAATCCATGATTATCGAAAACTTCAACAAGCATTTCTCAACGGCTGGCCATGCCTTCCGCCTGGCTACTCCTACCTCGGCCAACAGCTCCGGCCCCCGCAGCTCCTCGCCCAAGCCTCTCCAGGTTCTCCTTTACCCAAATCCAGATAGCAGATGTTCTGAAAGAGCTGCAAAACCTGGACCCGTATAAATCAGCTGGGCTTGACAATCTGGACCCTCTATTTCTGAAACTATCCGCCGCCATTGTCGCAACCCCTATTACCAGCCTGTTCAACCTCTCATATCGTCTGAGATCCCCAAGGATTGGAAAGCTGCCGCAGTCATCCCCCTCTTCAAAGGGGGAGACACCCTGGACCCAAACTGTTACAGACCTATATCCATCCTGCCCTGCCTATCTAAGGTCTTCGAAAGCCAAGTCAACAAACAGGTCACTGACCATCTCGAATCCCACCGTATCTTCTCCGCTATGCAATCTGGTTTCCGAGCCGGTCACGGTGCACCTCAGCCACACTCAAGGTACTAAATGACATCATAACCGCCATCAATAAAAGACAGTACTGTGCAGCCGTCTTCATCGACCTCGCCAAGGCTTTCGACTCTGTCAATCACCATATTCTTATCGGCAGACTCAGTAGCCTCGGTTTATCGGATGACTGCCTTGCCTGGTTCACCAATTACTTTGCAGACAGAGTTCAGTGTGTCAAATCGGAGGGCATGTTGTCCGGTCCTCTGGCAGTCTCTATAGGGGTGCCACAGGGTTCAATTCTCAGGCCGACTCTTTTCTCTGTATATATCAATGATGTTGCTCTTGCTGCGGGCGATTCCCTGATCCACCTCTACGCAGACGACACCATTGTATACACTTTCGGCCCGTCATTGGACACTGTGCTATCTAACCTCCAATTGAGCTTCAATGCCATACAACACTCCTTCCGTGGCCTCCAACTGCTCTTAAACGCTAGTAAAACCAAATGCATGCTTTTCAACCGATCGCTGCCTGCACCCGCATGCCCGACTAGCATCACCACACTGGATGGTTCCGACCTTGAATATGTGGACACCTATAAGTACCTAGGTGTCTGGCTAGACTGCAAACTCTCCTTCCAGACCCGTATCAAACATCTCCAATCAAATCAAATCAAGAATCGGCTTTCTATTCCGCAACAAAGCCTTTCAACGCAAAGCCCCTCCTATCCTTCCTCACTTCGGCTCAAGCTTACCTCTAGTAAAACTGGATGCAGTTTATCCTTTACCGTTTTGTCATCCTCCCCACCACTGATCCTCCTGACTATCCTACTCAGGTCTCTACAAGGCCATTATCTCTCAGTTCACTGGTCACGATGGCAACACCCATCCGTAGCACGCGCTCCAGCAGGTGTATCTCATTGATCATCCCTAAAGCCAACACCTCATTCGGCCGCCTTTCGTTCCAGTACTCTGCTGCCTGTGACTGGAACGAATTGCAAAAATCGCTGAAGTTGGAGACTTTTATCTCCCTCACCAACTTCAAACATCAGCTAGCTGAGCAGCTAACCGATCGCTGCAGCTGTACATAATCTATTGGTAAATAGCCCACCCATTTTCACCTACCTCATCCCCACAGTTTTTATTTATTTACTTTTCTGCTCTTTTGCACACCAATATCTCTACCTGTACATGATCATCTGATCATTTATCACTCCAGTGTTAATCTGCAATATTGTAATTATTCGTTATTCACCTACCTCCTCATGCCTTTTGCACACATTGTATATAGACTCCCCTTTTTCTCTGTGTTACTGACTTGTTAATTGTTTACTGTGTACTCTGTTACACTGCTATGTTTATCTTGGCCAGGTCGCAGTTGCAAATGAGAACCTGTTCTCAACTAGCCTACCTGGTTAAATAAAGGTGAAATAAATAAAAAATAAACAAGGGTTAAATATGGTGGTTAGATTCATGTTTATTTAAACATTTATTTTTGCCCGCACCCAAAAAAAATCATTTGGTTTTATGTTCAGTTTAAAAGTTATTTTAGTTCGTTTTGGAGTCAAACATAGTTTCAGTACATTTTGTTTTTTCAAACAGATTTGTAAATGTTTTCTTCTCCATTTTTTGGGATTATTTGTTTTTCATTTGAGTTTTATAGGCTACTGGCAATGCCCCCAAATTAGTTCTGTATGGTTCTACCTGACAAAATGACTGAGGACTGGCCACTAGCCTACCATAAACAGCCTTGCTCTAGAGGTGGTTTTAATAGCTGTAACAAACACGCCTGTTATACATACACTACAGGATACAAGGGGCGGCAGGTAACCTAGTGGTTAGAGCGTTGGACTAGTAACCAGCAGGTAGCCTAGTGGTTAGAGCGTTGGACTAGTAACCAACAGGTAGCCTAGTGGTTAGAGCGTTGGACTAGTAACCAGCAGGTAGCCTAGTGGTTAGAGCGTTGGACTAGTAACCAGCAGGTAGCCTAGTGGTTAGAGCATTGGACTAGTAAACGGCTAACCTAGTGGTTAGAGCGTTGGACTAGTAACCAACAGGTAGCCTAGTGGTTAGAGCGTTGGACTAGTAACCAGCATAGCCTAGTGGTTAGAGCGTTGGACTAGTAACCAGCAGGTAGCCTAGTGGTTAGAGCGTTGGACTAGTAACCAACAGGTAGCCTAGTGGTTAAGCGTTGGACTAGTAACCAGCAGGTAGCCTAGTGGTTAGAGCGTTGGACTAGTAACTGGCAGGTAACCTAGTGGTTAGAGCGTTGGACTAGTAACCGGCAGGTAACCTAGTGGTTAGAGCGTTGGACTAGTAAAGCAGGTAACCTAGTGGTTAGAGGGTTGGACTAGTAACCGGCAGGTAGCCTAGTGGTTAGAGCGTTGGACTAGTAACCAGCAGGTAGCCTAGTGGTTAGAGCGTTGGACTAGTAACCAACAGGTAGCCTAGTGGTTAGAGCGTTGGACTAGTAACCAGCAGGTAGTCTAGTGGTTAGAGCGTTGGACTAGTAACCAACAGGTAGCCTAGTGGTTAGAGCGTTGGACTAGTAACCAGCAGGTAGCCTAGTGGTTAGAGCGTTGGACTAGTAACCAGCAGGTAGCCTAGTGGTTAGAGCGTTGGACTAGTAACCAACAGGTAGCCTAGTGGTTAGAGCGTTGGACTAGTAACCAGCAGGTAGCCTAGTGGTTAGAGCGTTGGACTAGTAACCGGCAGGTAACCTAGTGGTTAGAGCGTTGGACTAGTAACCGGCAGGTAACCTAGTGGTTAGAGCGTTGGACTAGTAACCGGCAGGTAACCTAGTGGTTAGAGCGTTGGACTAGTAACCAGCAGGTAACCTAGTGGTTAGAGCGTTGGACTAGTAACCGGCAGGTAGCCTAGTGGTTAGAGCGTTGGACTAGTAACCAGCAGGTAGCCTAGTGGTTAGAGCGTTGGACTAGTAACCGGCAGGTAACCTAGTGGTTAGAGCGTTGGACTAGTAACCGGCAGGTAACCTAGTGGTTAGAGCGTTGGACTAGTAACCAGCAGGTAACCTAGTGGTTAGAGCGTTGGACTAGTAACCAGCAGGTAACCTAGTGGTTAGAGCGTTGGACTAGTAACCAGCAGGTAACCTTGGTTAGAGCGTTGGACTAGTAACCGGCAGGTAACCTGTGGTTAGAGCGTTGGACTAGTAACCGGCAGGTAACCTAGTGGTTAGAGCGTTGGACTAGTAACCGGCAGGTAGCCTAGTGGTTAGAGCGTTGGACTAGTAACCGGCAGGTAACCTAAAGAGCGTTGGACTAGTAACCAGCAGGTAGCCTAGTGGTTAGAGCGTTGGACTAGTAACCAGCATAGCCTAGTGGTTAGAGCGTTGGACTAGTAACCGGCAGGTAACCTAGTGGTTAGAGCGTTGGACTAGTAACCAACAGGTAGCCTAGTGGTTAGAGGGTTGGACTAGTAACCAGCAGGTAACCTAGTGGTTAGAGCGTTGGACTAGTAACCTGCAAACCTAGTGGTTAGAGCGTTGGACTAGTAACCTGCAGGTAGCCTGTGGTTAGAGCGTTGGACTAGTAACCAGCAGGTAACCTAGTGGTTAGAGCGTTGGACTAGTAACCAGCAGGTAGCCTAGTGGTTAGAGCGTTGGACTAGTAACCAGCAGGTAACCTAGTGGTTAGAGCGTTGGACTAGTAACCGGCAGGTAACCTAGTGGTTAGAGCGTTGGACTAGTAACCAGCAGGTAGCCTAGTGGTTAGAGCGTTGGACTAGTAACCAGCAGGTAACCTAGTGGTTAGAGCGTTGGACTAGTAACCAGCAGGTAGCCTAGTGGTTAGAGCGTTGGACTAGTAACCAGCAGGTAACCTAGTGGTTAGAGCGTTGGACTAGTAACCGGCAGGTAACCTAGTGGTTAGAGCGTTGGACTAGTAACCGGCAGGTAACCTAGTGTTTAGAGCGTTGGACTAGTAACCAGCAGGTAGCCTAGTGGTTAGAGCGTTGGACTAGTAACCAGCAGGTAGCCTAGTGGTTAGAGCGTTGGACTAGTAACCAGCAGGTAGCCTAGTGGTTAGAGCGTTGGACTAGTAACCAGCAGGTAGCCTAGTGGTTAGAGCGTTGGACTAGTAACCAGCAGGTAGCCTAGTGGTTAGAGCTTTGGGTCAGTAACCAGCAGGTAACCTAGTGGTTAGAGCGTTGGGTCAGTAACCAGCAGGTAGCCTAGTGGTTAGAGCATTGGGTCAGTAACCAGCAGGTAGCCTAGTGGTTAGAGCGTTGGACTAGTAACCAGCAGGTAGCCTAGTGGTTAGAGCGTTGGACTAGAAACCTGCAGGTAACCTAGTGGTTAGAGCGTTAGACTAGTAACCTGCAGGTAGCCTAGTGGTTAGAGCGTTGGACTAGTAACCGGCAGGTAACCTAGTGGTTAGAGCTTTGGACTAGTAACCAGCAGGTAGCCTAGTGGTTAGAGCGTTGGACTAGTAACCGGCAGGTAACCTAGTGTTTAGAGTGTTGGACTAGTAACCGGCAGGTAGCCTAGTGGTTAGAGCGTTGGACTAGTAACCAGCAGGTAGCCTAGTGGTTAGAGCGTTGGACTAGTAACCAGCAGGTAGCCTTGTGGTCAGAGAGTTGGACTCAGATCCAATCCCCGAGCTGACAAGGCAAAAAATTAATAATAGCGTTTCAAAAGTTACTCGCTCTGAGACTTGGAGTAGTTATTCCCCTTGCTCTGCATGGGTAACGCTGCCTCGAGGGTGGCTGTTGTCGATGTGTTCCTGGTTCGAGCGAGGAGAGGGACGGAAGCTATACTGTTACACTGGCAATACTGTAGTGCCTATAAGAACATCCAATAGTCAAAGGTTAATGAAATACAAATGGTATAGAGAGAAATAGTCCTATAATTCCTATAATAACTACAACCTCAAACTTATTACCTGGGAATATTGAATACTCATGTTAAAAGGAACCACCAGCTTTGGCAGGGTAGCCTAGTGGTTAGAGCATTGGACTAGTAACCGGAAGGTAACCTAGTGGTTAGAGTGTTGGACTAGTAACCGGCAGGTAGCCTAGTGGTTAGAGCGTTGGACTAGTAACCAGCAGGTAGCCTAGTGGTTAGAGCATTGGACTAGTAACCGGAAGGTTGCGAGTTCAAACCCTGACAAGGTACAAATCTGTCATTCTGCCCCTGAACAGGCAGTTAACCCACTGTTCCCAGGCCGTCATTGAAAATAAGAATGTGTTCTTAACTGACTTGCCTGGTTAAATAAAGGTAAAATAAATAAATATGTGCTCATGTTCTGAGCAAGGAACTTAAACGTTAGCTTTCTTACATGGCACATATTGCACTTTTACTTTCTTCTCCAACACTTTGTTGTTGCATTATTTAAACCAAACTGAACATGTTTCATTATTTATTTGAGACTAAATAGATTTGATTTATGTATTATATTAAGTTAAAATAAGTGTTCATTCAGTATTGCTGTAATTGTCATTATTACAAATAAATAAATAAAAATAGTCTGATTAAATCGGTATCTGCTTTTTTTTGATCCTCCAATAATTGGTATCGGTGTTGAAAAATCATTAAATCGGTCGACCTCTAACTGGTAGTATTTCATTAACATGACCAGTCAGATGAAAACGAGAATCTAAAGAGGTCTATAGTCTTCTGTAACTGCACAATGTGTTCCGTGTCACAACTCAGGCAGGCAGTCATACATAACATGCTTCGCAAACTACAACGTAACAATCTCATAATTGCAACCATGTTTAATGTTCATATGACTAACAACGAAGTTCTTACAATATAGGTTCAGGACGCCTAAATGATTACATTGTACTTACATGATGAATAGGTGAACTCTTACCATACCACCACTATGGGCATGATCTGTACAGTGACAAGGTAGTTTCAATCAATTAGAAACCCATTCTTCTATACTAAGACCAGTGAAATGTAGGTTCAACTGACTAACAGAGTGAAGAGCAGAAACAAACAGGTCGCAGCAATGAAGAACGCGAAGGGGTGGGGGTGATTTTCCCGCACAACACCAGCAGCAACATGGTTTAAAAAGTCCCTGGTTGCATAGGCCTAAATGATTTAGCTAAATAAAAACATATATTTGATACATTGAATTCCTCCCCATCCTAGGCTACATAATAACTAAGCGATATGCGACTCATCGATGCAACGTTACTTCACATCAACAGCGTTGAGCCTAATCGAGGCTATTCTTTGGTTAAACCGAAAGCCTTATTTGTTTTTTTGAATTAAAAACATCATATTATGTGACGTAAAAGCGCCAGTCCGTCCACGTCTCGCCGCTCAACTCCGTCGGTGTAGAGTACATCTCCGGGTTGAGCTCTACTTGGTTACCGACATAATATCCTAATATGTAAATAAGAACAAAAAAACTCACTTACCCATTCGAGCACTCTAATAAATGCCAAGGGCTCTTTCAAGGGCCCCAGGTCAAGAGCAAATCCTGAAGTCAGAATGTTCTTTTGATATTCAGGGGCGAAGAGGTAAACAACGTTTTTATTAACAAGGTGTTCGTTAGAGCTTCCGCATTCAACCACCACATGCATTGATTACCACGCAATATGTTTGCGGAATAGAAGTAGGTTGAACATTATATTTAGAAAACACATAAAAACCTGGGTTATCCCGTCCATCGTACCACTATCCAAGTTTATTTCTCGGACAGTATTACACACTTACACAATTACAAAATAACTTTCGAAATTTATGTCAAACTTTTTTGGTGTGTGTGTGTGAAAAGCGCTGCACACGTGATCACCGACGTTCTTAAAGTAACACGTTGTGAATAGATAGTCCACCTTTCCGTCTTCAACTTCGTCTTCTTCTATGATATCATGGCGGTCCGCAAACAATCGTTTTTAGTGCATACCGCCACCTACTGTGTGGAAGGTTCGATCAATCGCGATCTACCCGATTCTGTATTACCATGGAAATACAACTGGAAACCAAATAAATCCCTGACTTCTGCCACACCCCTCTCCACAACCCCAGTAAACTGTATCTAAACCATGCTGAAACACTCCTCCCAGCATGTCAACAACCATTTCAACAATAACACATGTTTCCCCCAATATATGTTTTGCCATCTCCACAATAACCTTCAACCTGGCAATTCTGCTTTCCACAACCCAAGTCGTATCAACAAACAAAAGAGGAATCGTCACATGCAAACAAGCACACATACAAACTATTTATATTTGCCAGGAATCCTGAACAAACAAATCATATTCATTAATAATACAAGTTTTAATTGCCTTTTTGTTTTTCATTTTAGTTCAAGTAAAGTGCCATATTGTACCCAAGTCATATTGACAGCCTTACTAATAAAAGCTATGAAGTCAACTTTATTCATTATCAAAAGTGTCCTTTGACACCACACATTCATGAACAAGATTTCTGAACAGTCCTAGAAACCATGACAGGACCATCAGAAGCATCAGTCTGACAGTAGGTCTACTTACTACAGATACATCCATGTCAGCTCCATCAGTCTGACAGTAGGTCCACTTACTACAGATACATCCATGTCAGCTCCATCAGTCTGACAGCAGGTCCACTTACTACAGGTACATCCATGTCAGCTCCATCAGTCTGACAGTAGGTCCACTTACTACAGATACATCCATGTCAGCTCCATCAGTCTGACAGCAGGTCTACTTACTACAGGTACATCCATGTCAGCTCCATCAGTCTGACAGCAGGTCTACTTACTACAGGTACATCCATGTCAGCTCCATCAGTCTGACAGCAGGTCCACTTACTACAGGTACATCCATCTCAGCTCCATCAGTAGGTCCACTTACTACAGGTTCATCCATGTCAGCTCCATCAGTCTGTCAGTAGGTCCACTTACTACAGATACATCCATGTCAGCTCCATCAGTCTGTCAGTAGGTCCACTTACTACAGGTACATCCATGTCAGCTCCATCAGTCTGTCAGTAGGTCCACTTACTACAGGTTCATCCATGTCAGCTCCATCAGTCTGTCAGTAGGTCCACTTACTACAGGTTCATCCATGTCAGCTCCATCAGTCTGTCAGTAGGTCCACTTACTACAGGTACATCCATGTCAGCTCCATCAGTCTGTCAGTAGGTCCACTTACTACAGGTTCATCCATGTCAGCTCCATCAGTCTGTCAGTAGGTCCACTTACTACAGGTTCATCCATGTCAGCTCCATCAGTCTGTCAGTAGGTCCACTTACTACAGGTTCATCCATGTCAGCTCCATCAGTCTGACAGTAGGTCCACTTACTACAGATACATCCATGTCAGCTCCATCAGTCTGACAGTAGGTCCACTTACTACAGGTACATCCATCTCAGCTCCATCAGTAGGTCCACTTACTACAGGTACATCCATGTCAGCTCCATCAGTCTGTCAGTAGGTCCACTTACTACAGGTTCATCCATGTCAGCTCCATCAGTCTGTCAGTAGGTCCACTTACTACAGGTTCATCCATGTCAGCTCCATCAGTCTGTCAGTAGGTCCACTTACTACAGGTTCATCCATGTCAGCTCCATCAGTCTGACAGTAGGTCCACTTACTACAGGTACATCCATGTCAGCTCCATCAGTCTGACAGTAGGTCCACTTACTACAGGTACATCCATGTCAGCTCCATCAGTAGGTCCACTTACTACAGGTACATCCATCTCAGCTCCATCAGTCTGACAGTAGGTCCACTTACTACAGGTACATCCATGTCAGCTCCATCAGTAGGTCCACTTACTACAGGTACATCCATCTCAGCTCCATCAGTAGGTCCACTTACTACAGGTACATCCATCTCAGCTCCATCGGTCTGCACTGTAGTTCTACTGATCTGTTTTATGTCCTCTGAGTATGATACATCATGACTGATCCTTTATCTCTGATCCTCTCTAGCCTCTCTCTGTACCTGTCAACCACCCAATGCTGCACTGTGTTCTCCCCCCTCAACTACAGCACTTAACCTTCACATTGCTTCCACATTCACCATAATCATGTTCTCCTCCACACTTGGCACATCTTTTCTTTCCTTTCCACTGAGCAGCTAGTTAATACACCATACTGCATATGAATTTTTTTTTAATCTAAAATTGAAACTAAGGATTTCATTTTTTTTCAATGATTTAACCTTCAAGAACAAATTCTTATTTACAATGACAGCCAACCCCAAGCTAGTTCTTTATTGGCCAGTCTGTCCAACCCCAGACGACGCTGGACCAATTGTGCGGCTCCCTATGGGACTCCCAATCACGGCCGAGGGTGTGATACAGCCTGGATTTGAACCAGGGACTGTAGTGATGCCACTAGCTCTAAGATGCAGTGCCTTAGAACGCTGCACCACCCGGGGAGCCCCGATCTGAACTTTTCCAGACAAGACTTTCTCAAACCTCAGCAGCACTGATTAGCTTTCACTTCTTCGACTCTCTTTCCTACTGATCAACCTTTTCGGCCTCAATCACTCTGCCTCGCTTCACATTTTCTTTAATATCATCTGTGGACATAGATATTGGGACACCAGTGATGACTCCCCTCAATCTAGCATAAACACCAGGGACATGGCTTTCAATCTTCTTCCCATTAAGCTTTTCCATTTTAAAAATCTTCTCTTGCTGAGCCTGGCTGCCACACAATATTAACAATCTACCATTTCCAATGAACCAAGCTAATTTCACTTCACCTACCTCTTTCTCTATGGCATTAGTTAGTCTGATAGGGTGTAAGTGAGTCCCTGTGGTCTCATCAAACACTATCACCCCTTTCCACTCCAACACATCACTACTCTTGCTTGCTACCTTGGCCCTCTTTATTCTTTCTTTACTAGACGCTCCACTGCTTTCTGTAGCATGATCTCTCTTCTTCCTGTGTCTTTCTGTATCATGATCTTTCTTCTTCCTGTCTCTTTCTGTATCAGGATCTTTCTTCTTCCTGTCTCTTTCTGTGTCATGATCTTTCTTCTTCCTGTGTCTTTCTGTAGCATGATCTCTCTTCTTCCTGTCTCTTTCTGTATCATGATCTCTCTTCTTCCTGTCTCTTTCTGTATCCTGATCTCTCTTCTTCCTGTGTCTTTCTGTATCATGATCTCTCTTCTTCCTGTGTCTTTCTGTATCCTGATCTCTCTTCTTCCTGTCTCTTTCTGTATCCTGATCTCTCTTCTTCCTGTCTTTCTTTCTGTGTCTTTCTGTATCCTGATCTCTCTTCTTCCTGTCTCTTTCTGTATCCTGATCTCTCTTCTTCCTGTCTCTTTCTGTATCCTGTGTCTTTCTGTATCTCTCTTCTTCCTGTCTCTTTCTGTATCCTGATCTCTCTTCTTCCTGTGTCTTCCTGTATCATGATCTGTCTTCTTCCAGCACAGCTGTTGCTTTACCCAACTTTTTCTCAATTTCCTCCATTTTGTCCGCACTACTCGCCGCCATTTCCCATTCCCTGACCTATGGATCAACTCTACATGCTTCACCAATCAAGGAGCCTCGGGAAAATAACGTACACAACTCGACATCCCACAGGAAAATGCCGGCCTTCCATCCTCGCCGCAGACCACCTTTCTAAATCACCTTTCTAAGTCACCATTCTAAGTCACCATTGTAAGTCACCATTCTAAGTCACCATTCTAAGTCACCTTTCTTAGTCACAATTCTAAGTCACCATTCTAAGTCACCTTTCTTAGTCACAATTCTAAGTCACCATTCTAAGTCACCTTTCTTAGTCACAATTCTAAGTCACCATTCTAAGTCACCTTTCTTAGTCACAATTCTAAGTCTACTCTCTAAGTCTACTTTCTAAGCCACCTTTCAAAGTCACCATTCTAAATCAAATCAAATCAAATGTATTTGTCACATACACATGGTTAGCAGCTGTTAATGCGAGTGTAGCGAAATGCTTGTGCTTCTAGTTCCGACAATGCAGTAATAACCAACGAGTAATCTAACCTAACAATTCCAAAACTACTACCTTATACACACAAGTGTAAAGGGATAAAGAATATGTACATAAAGATATATGAATGAGTGATGGTACAGAACGGCATAGGCAAGATGCAGTAGATGGTATCGACTACAGTATATACATATGAGATAAGTAATGTAGGGTATGTAAACAAAGTGGCATAGTTTAAAGTGGCTAGTGATACATGTATTACATAAAGATGCAGTAGATTATATAGGGTACAGTATATACATATACATATGAGATGAGTAATGTAGGGTATGTAAACATTATATTAAGTAGCATTGTTTAAAGTGGCTAGTGATATATTTTCCATCAATTTCCATCAATTCCCATTATTAAAGTGGCTGGAGTTGAGTCTGTGTGTTGGCAGCAGCCACTCAATGTTAGTGGTGGCTGTTTAACAGTGTGATGGCCTTGAGATAGAAGCTGTTTTTCAGTCTCTCGGTCCCAGCTTTGATGCACCTGTACTGACCTCATCATCTGGATGATAGCAGAGTGAACAGGCAGTGGCTCGGGTGGTTGTTGTCCTTGATGATATGTTTGACCTTCCTGTAACATCGGGTGGTGTAGGTGTCCTGGAGGGCAGATAGTTTGCCCCGGTGATGCGTTGTGCAGACCTCACTACCCTCTGGAGAGCCTTACGGGTTGTGGGCGGAGCAGTTGCCGTACCAGGCGGTGATACAGCCCGCCAGGATGCTCTCGATTGTGCATCTGTAGAAGTTTGTGAGTGCTTTTGGTGACAAGCCTAATTTCTTCAGCCTCCTGAGGTTGAAGAGGCGCTCCTGCGCCTTCTTCACGACGCTGTCTGTGTGGGTGGACTAAGTCACCTTTCAAAGTCACCATTCTAAGCCACCATTCTAAGCCACCATTCTAAGTCACCATTCTAAGTCACCATTCTAAGCCACCATTCTACCATTCTAAGCCACCATTCTAAGCCACCATTCTAAGTCACCATTCTCAGTCACATCGTTCATTCATGATTATCTGTAATCATTATCTGTTGTGGGGCGTGGTTAGAGTGTAGAGGCGGCAGGGTAGTGGTTTTGAGTGTAGAGGCGGCAGGTAGCCTAGTGGTTAGAGCGTTGGACTAGTAACCGTAAGGTTGCAAAATCGAATCCCACGAGCTGACAAGGTAAAAAGAAATCTGTCGTTCTGCCCCTGAACAAGGCAGTTAACCCACTGTTCCCCGGTAGGCCATCATTGAAAATAAGAATTTGTTCTTAACTGACTTGCCTAGTTAAATAAAGGTTAAAAAAAATCATAATGGTAGTATACACATAGAAGTGTTCATAAACATACTATATTCTTATTTATAATAAAAGTGACTCCAAAATGACACTACATTATTTACCATGAATTTCTATTTGGCTCAAAATAATCTGAAACAACCAAAACAAACAGAAAATGCTATCCAACAAGTTTCTAGAGTCACAAACTTGATGTACCCATTGCATGCTGGGAATATGGAACCAAATAGGTCGATCCGATTGAAACATTTGACTAAATGTAACACGCTACAAGTGAATTTGTCCAAATACTTATGACACCTTTTAAAATGTGGTGGACTAGATACACATGTCACGTTTTATCAAGGTGGGTGGAATCAGGCGCAGAGAGAGAGAGGTTTCAGATATTTGACAGTTTATTCTCCGGCGCACAAAAAACACGGTCAACTCAACACACAGGGTGAATAATCAAACACAGGATCAAAAATAGACCGGAGAATAAAACACAAGTACTCCACCAAATGACATGAATACAAAAACAATCCCGCACAAAACAAGGTGCGGGACAACCTACTACATACATAAGGACGTTAATTAAAACTAAAATACACACAGGTGAAACGAATAAGACAAAACCAACAGACAAACGAAAAAGGGGTCGGTAGTGGCTCGTAGGACGGTGACGACGACCGCCCGAGCACCGCCCGAACAGGCAGGGGAGCCAACTTCGGCGGAAGTCGTGACAACACAAAGTGCATTTATTTCTAAACGGTAAAATGGCAAAAACCCTCAAATAAACGAGAGAGATATTCTGTACTGTTGCTTCATTATTATTATTATTATTATCAATTTTTTAAATCTAAAATCCAAAATGCTGGAGTATAGAGCCAAATAAAACGTTTTAGCTTCCCTTAACCGAATAAATACGTATGGGAGTGTATGTTCAAGACAGATGCATGACATAGCTTAATTTAAAGGTTCATAACATTGATTCGTATGTCCTCTGTTGAACAAGTTGATGCCCTTTCTTTCTCTACTGTCAATGAATTATCCTGGTTTCTCTCTGAACACGGAAACCCAGCCCTGTTGCCCACCAAGCGGCCAGACCCTGAACAACCAGCCATTTCTCTCTGAACACGGAATCCCAGCCCTGTTGCCCACCAAGCGGCCAGACCCTGAACAACCAGCCATTTCTCACTGAACACGGAAACCCAGCCCTGTTGCCCACCAAGCGGCCAGACCCTGAACAACCAGCCATTTCTCTCTGAACACGGAAACTCAGCCCTGTTGCCCACCAAGCGGCCAGACCCTGAACAACCAGCCATTTCTCACTGAACACGGAAACCCAGCCCTGTTGCCCACCAAGCGGCCAGACCCTGAACAACCAGCCATTTCTCTCTGAACACGGAAACTCAGCCCTGTTGCCCACCAAGCGGCCAGACCCTGAACAACCAGCCATTTCTCTCTGAACACGGAAACTCAGCCTTGTTGCCCACCAAGCGGCCAGACCCTGAACAACCAGCCATTTCTCTCTGAACACGGAAACTCAGCCTTGTTGCCCACCAAGCGGCCAGACCCTGAACAACCAGCCATTTCTCTCTGAATACAGAAGCCCAAGCCCTGTTGCCCACCAAGCAGCCAGACCCTGAACAACCAGCCATTTCTCTCTGAACACGGAAACTCAGCCCTGTTGCCCACCAAGCGGCCAGACCCTGAACAACCAGCCATTTCTCTCTGAACACGGAAACCCAGCCCTGTTGCCCACCAAGCGGCCAGACCCTGAACAACCAGCCATTTCTCACTGAACACGGAAACCCAGCCCTGTTGCCCACCAAGCGGCCAGACCCTGAACAACCAGCCATTTCTCTCTAAACACGGAAACTCAGCCCTGTTGCCCACCAAGCGGCCAGACCCTGAACAACCAGCCATTTCTCACTGAACACGGAAACCCAGCCCTGTTGCCCACCAAGCGGCCAGACCCTGAACAACCAGCCATTTCTCTCTGAACACGGAAACTCAGCCCTGTTGCCCACCAAGCGGCCAGACCCTGAACAACCAGCCATTTCTCACTGAACACGGAAACCCAGCCCTGTTGCCCACCAAGCGGCCAGACCCTGAACAACCAGCCATTTCTCTCTGAACACGGAAACCCAGCCCTGTTGCCCACCAAGCGGCCAGACCCTGAACAACCAGCCATTTCTCTCTGAACACGGAAACCCAGCCCTGTTGCCCACCAAGCGGCCAGACCCTGAACAACCAGCCATTTCTCTCTGAACACGGAAACCCAGCCCTGTTGCCCACCAAGCGGCCAGACCCTGAACAACCAGCCATTTCTCTCTGAACACGGAAACTCAGCCTTGTTGCCCACCAAGCGGCCAGACCCTGAACAACCAGCCATTTCTCTCTGAACACGGAAACTCAGCCTTGTTGCCCACCAAGCGGCCAGACCCTGAACAACCAGCCATTTCTCTCTGAACACGGAAACTCAGCCTTGTTGCCCACCAAGCGGCCAGACCCTGAACAACCAGCCATTTCTCTCTGAACACGGAAACTCCAGCCCTGTTGCCCACCAAGCGGCCAGACCCTGAACAACCAGCCATTTCTCTCTGAACACGGAAACTCAGCCTTGTTGCCCACCAAGCGGCCAGACCCTGAAAAACCAGCCATTTCTCTCTGAACACGGAAACTCCAGCCCTGTTGCCCACCAAGCGGCCAGACCCTGAACAACCAGCCATTTCTCTCTGAACACGGAAACTCAGCCCTGTTGCCCACCAAGCGGCCAGACCCTGAACAACCAGCCATTTCTCTCTGAACACGGAAACTCAGCCTTGTTGCCCACCAAGCGGCCAGACCCTGAAAAACCAGCCATTTCTCTCTGAACACGGAAACTCAGCCTTGTTGCCCACCAAGCGGCCAGACCCTGAACAACCAACCATTTCTCTCTGAACACGGAAGTCCAGCCCTGTTGCCCACCAAGCGGCCAGACCCTGAACAACCAGCAGTTACTGTTAGAAAGGCTCCAGTCCCAGTTTTCTCCATATCGTTGGGCACATCTCCAACAAGGAATAAGGCTTTGTTTGTTCTCCACATTATGATAGTGGACTGGGCGTCCATGCTGGGGCCATGGGGGATGGGTCGCCTGTGCATTGTACAGTTCTGCACATTAGGATAGTGGACTGGGCGTCCATGCTGGGGCCATGGGGGATGGGTCGCCTGTGCATTGTACAGTTCTGCACATTATGATAGTGGACTGGGCGTCCATGCTGGGGCCATGGGGGATGGGTCGCCTGTGCATTGTACAGTTCTGCACATTATGATAGTGGACTGGGCGTCCATGCTGGGGCCATGGGGGATGGGTCGCCTGTGCATTGTACAGTTCTGCACATTATGATAGTGGACTGGGCGTCCATGCTGGGGCCATGGGGTATGGGTCGCCTGTGCGTTGTACAGTTCTGTCTACATCCTAAATGTAGGCCTAATCTCTACATAGTGGAGTTTTGGTTCACTAAGCAGATCGTAGTGCTGCTTACCTCAGTCGCCGGCCTCGCCAGAACGGTTGGCACTGAATCTGTGAGAGAGGTACTGTACATGTACCCAGTAACCACTGGGGCGTGGCTGGTATATATGTACCCAGTAACCACTGGGGCGTGGCTGGTATATATGTAACAGGTAACCACTGGGGTGTGGCTGGTATATATGTACCCAGTAACCACTGGGGTGTGGCTGGAATATATGTAACAGGTAACCACTGGGGCGTGGCTGGTATATATGTACCCAGTAACCACTGGGGCGTGGCTGGTATATATGTAACAGGTAACCACTGGGGTGTGGCTGGTATATATGTACCCAGTAACCACTGGGGTGTGGCTGGTATATATGTAACAGGTAACCAAATCAAATCAAATCAAATTTTATTTGTCACATACACATGGTTAGCAGATGTTAATGCGAGTGTAGCGAAATGCTTGTGCTTCTAGTTCCGACAATGCAGTGATAACCAACAAGTAATCTAACTAACAATTCCAAAACTACTGTCTTATACACAGTGTAAGGGGATAAGGAATATGTACATAAGGATATATGAATGAGTGATGGTACCGAGTACAGTATATACATATGAGATGAGTGTGTAGACAAAGTAAACAAAGTGGCATAGTTAAAGTGGCTAGTGATACATGTATTTCATAAGGATGCAGTCGATGATGTAGAGTACAGTATATACGTATGCATATGAGATTAATAATGTAGGGTAAGTAACATTATATAAGGTAGCATTGTTTAAAGTGGCTAGTGATATATTTACATCATTTCCCATCAATTCCCATTATTAAAGTGGCTGGAGTTGGGTCAGTGTCAATGACAGTGTGTTGGCAGCAGCCACTCAATGTTAGTGGTGGCTGTTTAACAGTCTGATGGCCTTGAGATAGAAGCTGTTTTTCAGTCTCTCGGTCCCAGCTTTGATGCACCTGTACTGACCTCGCCTTCTGGATGATAGCGGGGTGAACAGGCAGTGGTTCGGGTGGTTGATGTCCTTGATGATCTTTATGGCCTTCCTGTAACATCGGGTGGTGTAGGTGTCCTGGAGGGCAGGTAGTTTGCCCCCGGTGATGCGTTGTGCAGTCCTCACTACCCTCTGGAGAGCCTTACGGTTGAGGGCGGAGCAGTTGCCGTACCAGGCGGTGATACAGCCCGCCAGGATGCTCTCGATTGTGCATCTGTAGAAGTGTGTGAGTGCTTTTGGTGACAAGCCAAATTTCTTCAGCCTCCTGAGGTTGAAGAGGCGCTCCTGCGCCTTCTTCACGACGCTGTCAGTGTGAGTGGACCAATTCAGTTTGTCTGTGATGTGTATGCCGAGGAACTTAAAACTAGCTACCCTCTCCACTACTGTTCCATCGATGTGGATAGGGGGGTGTTCCCTCTGCTGTTTCCTGAAGTCCACAATCATCTACTTAGTTTTGTTGACGTTGAGTGTGAGGTTATTTTCCTGACACCACACTCTGGTGTGGCTGGTATATATGTACCCAGTAACCACTGGGGTGTGGCTGGTATATATGTACCCAGTAACCACTGGGGTGTGGCTGGTATATATGTACCCAGTAACCACTGGGGTGTGGCTGGTATATATGTACCCAGTAACCACTGGGGCGTGGCTGGTATATATGTAACAGGTAACCACTGGGGTGTGGCTGGTATATATGTACCCAGTAACCACTGGGGTGTGGCTGGTATATATGTAACAGGTAACCACTGGGGCGTGGCTGGTATATATGTACCCAGTAACCACTGGGGCGTGGCTGGTATATATGTAACAGGTAACCACTGGGGTGTGGCTGGTATATATGTACCCAGTATATATGTACCCAGTAACCACTGGGGTGTGGCTGGTATATATGTAACAGGTAACCACTGGGGTGTGGCTGGTATATATGTAACAGGTAACCACTGGGGTGTGGCTGGTATAGGTAACCACTGGGGTGTGGCTGGTATATATGTACCCAGTAACCACTGGGGTGTGGCTGGTATATATGTAACAGGTAACCACTGGGGTGTGGCTGGTATATATGTAACAGGTAACCACTGGGGAGTGGCTGGTAGATATGTACCCAGTAACCACTGGGGCGTGGCTGGTATATATGTACCCAGTAACCACTGGGGCGTGGCTGGTATATATGTAACAGGTAACCACTGGGGTGTGGCTGGTATGTATGTAACAGGTAACCACTGGGGCGTGGCTGGTATATATGTAACAGGTAACCACTGGGGCGTGGCTGGTATATATGTACCCAGTAACCACTGGGGCTTGGCTGGTATATATGTATCCAGTAACCACTGGGGCGTGGCTGGTATATATGTAACAGGTAACCACTGGGGCGTGGCTGGTATATATGTAACAGGTAACCACTGGGGAGTGGCTGGTATATATGTAACAGGTAACCACTGGGGCGTGGCTGGTATATATGTAACAGGTAACCACTGGGGCGTGGCTGGTATATATGTAACAGGTAACCACTGGGGCGTGGCTGGTATATATGTAACAGGTAACCACTGGGGTGTGGCTGGTATATATGTAACAGGTAACCACTGGGGCGTGGCTGGTATATATGTAACAGGTAACCACTGGGGAGTGGCTGGTATATATGTAACAGGTAACCACTGGGGCGTGGCTGGTATATATGTAACAGGTAACCACTGGGGCGTGGCTGGTATATATGGAACAGGTAACCACTGGGCGTGGTAACCACTGGTATGTAACAGGTAACCACTGGGGCGTGGCTGGTATATATGTAACAGGTAACCACTGGGGTGTGGCTGGTATATATGTAACAGGTAACCACTGGGGCGTGGCTGGTATATATGTAACAGGTAACCACTGGGGCGTGGCTGGTATATATGGAACAGGTAACCACTGGGGCGTGGCTGGTATATATGTAACAGGTAACCACTGGGGCGTGGCTGGTATATATGTAACAGGTAACCACTGGGGCGTGGCTGGTATATATGTAACAGGTAACCACTGGGGCGTGGCTGGTATATATGTAACAGGTAACCACTGGGGCGTGGCTGGTATATATGGAACAGGTAACCACTGGGGCGTGGCTGGTATATATGTAACAGGTAACCACTGGGGCGTGGCTGGTATATATGTAACAGGTAACCACTGGGGCGTGGCTGGTATATATGTAACAGGTAACCACTGGGGCGTGGCTGGTATATATGTAACAGGTAACCACTGGGGTGTGGCTGGTATGTATGTAACAGGTAACCACTGGGGCGTGGCCGGTATGTATGTAACAGGTAACCACTGGGGCGTGGCTGGTGTTGTGGTTTAGGAAGAGAAAAGTAAGTCTGTACAACAACTCACCACACTGTTTGGATTGACGTAGGCCAATGTTTTGACAACAGGTCACACAGTCAGGCTGTTGTACGGTTCCGCAAGGCATCTTACATCTCGTCTAAAGATATTCAAACTGTTTCAGTAAAGCTGGATCATATTATTTGTTTACCAGGTTACCGTTCTTCTGTATCTTGTTCTGAAACTATTTTCACCACCAGATGTTAAATAGTGGTGCTTGAATATGGTATCAAGAGTCCAAAAGGATGTTGGAAATGACACTGAATCTATGGGTGTGGGTTGCGTGGATCCTCTCTGACCACAGTGCATGGCATTGTGTTGCATGGTGTTATGGATTGGAATAGAGAAAAAGTGGCTCAGAAGTGGCAACAGGTCACAGTCAGGTCATCAGATTTGTGGGCGTGATAGTATGGTATCAAAAATCAACAGTCTAAAATAATGTGTAAATGGGTGGGGTTTGGGTGGATACTAGGTTGTCACATCAGCTGGCTAGAGTTCTCCTCCTCTCCTTACTCCCATCCTATCAGTGCAGGGACTTGTTGTTGTGGAGATATTCCTGCAGTGGAATGACTCAGCATTCTGGAACTCTGGAAGGCTCTAGAATGTCTTCTCCTCCTTTCCTTACTCCCATCCTATCAGTGCAGGGACTTGTTGTTGTGGAGATATTCCTGCAGTGGAATGACTCAGCATTCTGGAACTCTGGAAGGCTCTAGAATGTCTTCTCCTCCTTTCCTTACTCCCATCCTATCAGTGCAGGGACTTGTTGTTGTGGAGATATTCCTGCAGTGGAATGACTCAGCATTCTGGAACTCTGAAAGGCTCTAGAATGTCTTTCATCATTCTCAATGTTCCACCGCCAGGGAAGTAGGCTAGGTGTCATTGAAGGTCCTGTGGTCGTGATGGCCACTGAGTTTTAAAACTGTCTGGCCGGCAAGAGACTCTCTCCAGGCAGTCTTTTTTCTCCAACACCACATGATCTCCGGTCATGGGTTCCACCAATCCCCTTGGCAGTAGGGCTCTCCCATCACATGAATACATTTAACATCTTATCGGGAAACAAAATCGGTTTCCGACTCACTCCTTCTCATAAAATGAATTGAATCTAATCTGAGGTTGTGTACGGCGAATAAACAACACATTATGCGAGTTAATTCAGGAACAGAACGGAGAGCATAGTACGGTCATTTAGGCAGGGTTGAATTGTTGACCTGAATGACCCACCCGTCAGCACCTCCATCAATGTAGCCTATGGAATTCTGTAAGTAACAGGCGGATGGGTGGGCGGACCAAAGAGCGAGCAGGCAGGCAGGCAGGCAGGCAGGCAGACAGACAGACAGACAGACAGACAGGCAGGCAGGCAGGCAGGCAGGCAGACAGACAGACAGACAGACAGACAGACAGACAGACAGGCAGGCAGGCAGGCAGGCAGGCAGGCAGACAGACAGACAGGCACAGGCAGGCAGGCACAGACAGACAGGCAGACAGGCAGGCAGGCAGGCAGGCAGGCAGGCAGACAGACAGACAGACAGACAGACAGACAGACAGGCTGAGTATATACAGCTTAGAAATGTCCTTGTTTATGAAAGAAAAGCAAAAAAATGTGTCCATTAAAATAACATCAAATTGATCAGAAATATAGTGTAGACATTGTTAATGTTGTAAATGACTATTGTAGCTGGAAACAGCAGATTTCTTTAAATGGAATATCTACATAGGCGTACAGAGGCCCATTATCAGCAACCATCACTCCTGTGTTCCAATGGCACGTTGTGTTAGCTAATACAAGTTTATAATTTTAAAAGGCCAATTGATCGTTAGAAAACCCTTTTGCAATTATGCTAGCACAGCTTAAAACTGTTGTACTGATTAAAGAAGCAATAAAACTGGCCTTCTTAAGACTGGTTGAATATCTTGAGCATCAGCATTTGTAGGTTCAATTACAGGCTCAAAATGTATAGAAAAAAAGAGCTTGTGAGGTGATGTCAATAGCCTCAAACACTCTACTCAGCAAATTGGATGCAGTTTATCACAGTGCCATCCGTTTTATCACCAAAGCCACATATACTACCCACCACTGCAACCTGTATGCTCTCATTGGCTGGTCCTCGCTACATATGCGTTGCCAAACCCACTGGCTCCAGGTCATCTATAAGTCTTTGCTAGGTAAAGCTCCGCCTTATCTCAGCTCACTGGTCACCATAGCAACACCCACCCGTAGCACGGGCTCCAGCAGGTATATTTCACTGGTCATCCCCAAAGCCAACACCTCTTTTGGCCGCCTTTCCTTCCAGTTCTCCGCTGCCAATGACTGGAACGAATTGCAAAAATCACTGAAGTTGGAGACTTATATCTCCCTCAATAACTTTAAGCTTCAGCTGTCAGAGCAACTTACCGATCGCTGCAGCTGTACACAGCCCATCTGTAAATAGCCTATCCAACCAACTACCTACCTCATCCCCATATTTGTTTTTCTGCTAATTTGTACACCCGTATTTCTACCTGTACATCCTCATCTGCACATATATCACTCCAGTGTAAATGGCTAAATTGAAATTACTTCGCCACTATTGGCCTATTTATTGCCTTACCTCCTTACTTCATTTACACACTGTATACAAATTTGTCGAATGTGTTATTGACTATACGAATGTTTATCCCATGTGTAACTCTGTGTTGTTTTTGCCGCACTGCTTTGCTTTGTCTTGGCCAGGTTGCAGTTGTAAATGAGAACTTGTTCTCAACTGGCCTACCTGGTTAAATGAAGGTGAAATAAAAAATGCTTTTTGAAATAAACCTGTTTTTGTGATTGTCTCCATCCCCCTCCAGGTGTCGCCCATCTTCCCCATTATCCCCTGTGTATTTATACCTGTGTTCTCTGTTTGTCTGTTGCCAGTTCATTTTGTTTTGTCAAGCCTACCAGCGGTTTCCCTCTGCTCCAGTCTCTCGATTGTTCTTGGTTTACCGGTGTTGACCATTCTGCCTGCTATCCTGTACCTTAACCCCACTTATCTTGATTACTGACCTCTGCCTGCCCTGAGCCTGCCTGCTGTCCTCTACCTTTGCCCCACCTATCTGGATATCTGACCCCTGCCTGCCCTTGACCTGTCTTTTGCCTGCCCCGGTTGGATTAATAAACTGTTGTTACTTCGACGTTGTCTGCATCTGGGTCTTACCTGAAACATGATGGTATGAATTGGTCATGACTGACCCAGCAGACAAGGGCCAGCTGTGCAACGCCATCTCCTCCCAAGGAGCCACCATCGGTAGGCACGAGGAATTGCTTCATGGCCTTATGGTGGGGGTCCAAACGTTGGCTGAATACCATGACCGGACGTTGGACATTTTGCTGGAGCAATTATGGGGATGACTGGGAGGCAGCCTACCATGGTGGTAAACCCACAGCCCCTCAGTAACTCAGTTGTTAGCAGCTCATCGTCACGCCACCTTCTTGGGAGCCCCGCTTACCTCCCCCGGAACGCTTCAATGGAGAGCTGAACACCTTTCTAGCTCAGTGTGCCCTCATCTTTGAACTTCAGCCCTCCTACTTCTCCTCAAATTGCTCCAAGATAGCCTACCTCATCATGCTCATGACCGGGAGGGCTCTCACCTGGGCTACTGCTGTATGGGGAAAAACAGCCGGCCATATGAGTTAGCTTGGAGGGGTTTGTGGGAGAGGTGAAAGTTTTTGATGCCCAGTTCCCCCGGGAGAGAAGCTGCCTGGAATCTAATCCAGCTTCGGCAGGACTCCCGCAGTGTGGCAGACTATGAACCTGGAATCTAATCCAGCTTCCGCAGGACTCCCGCAGTGTGGCAGACTATGAACCTGGAATCTAATCCAGCTTCAGCAGGACTCCCGCAGTGTGGCAGACTATGAACCTGGAATCTAATCCAGCTTCAGCAGGACTCCCGCAGTGTGGCAGACTATGCGGTGGATTTCCGTACGTTGGCAGCGTAGAGTGCTTGGAACCAGGAAGCGCTGTTCGATATGTTCCTGCACGGCGTCTCGGAGGAGGTCAAGGACGAGCTTGCTGCTCGGGAGTTACCTAGAGATCTCGATTCCCTCATCGCTTTGACCATCCGAATCAATGGGAATGACGGAGGGAGAGGAAATTTGATTTTGCTCACACGTCCAGGGATTTCACCTTGCCTCCGAGTCATCCCAGAAGTCCCAGACGGTCCCGTTGCTTAGAGAACCCGAGGCTTTCCGACCTTCCCCGAGAGTCGCCGAGGACGGCTCAGTCACCGCTTCCCAAGCCTATGCAACTAGGCAGAGCTGGGCTGTCGCCAGCGGAACGGCAATACAGAATCAACACGAAGAGTTGTCTGTATTGGGGACTCTTAGTCATTTTGTGTCCTCTTGTCCTTTAAAAGACCAGGTTCACAGGTAGGAGTTCTCTGGTGGCCAATATCGGCCAGGATCCAAGAATGTCAAGCCGGATGCACTGTCTCGCCGCTATAACCTATAACCTTATGCTATTACCCCGGAGCCCGAGACCATCCTTCCCACCTCGTGCCTGGGGTATAGGGAAGCAGGTCCAGGAGGTGCAGTGTTCCCAGCCGAACCCCGGAGGGGGGTTCAGATAACCAGATGTTTGTGCCTGATGCAGTCCGCTCCGTGGTCTTGGCTTCCGTCGGACCCTGGCTTTTGTGCGACAATGCTTTTTGTCCCTGACGTCTCCGCATTCGACACCACTTGCACGGTTTGTTCACAAAACCAGGTGGCGTGGCGAGAATCTGTCTCCTCACCACGCGCTCTCACCACTGGTGTCCCCCAGGGCTCTGTTCTAGGCCCTCTCCTATTCTCGCTATACACCAAGTCACTTGGCTCTGTTATAACCTCACATGGTCTCTCCTATCATTGCTATGCAGACGACACACAATTAATCTTCTCCTTTCCCCCTTCTGATGACCAGGTGGCGAATCGCATCTCTGCATGTCTGGCAGACATATCAGTGTGGATGACGGATCACCACCTCAAGCTGAACCTCGGCAAGACGGAGCTGCTCTTCCTCCCGGGGAAGGACTGCCCGTTCCATGATCTCGCCATCACGGTTGACAACTCCATTGTGTCCTCCTCCCAGAGCGCTAAGAACCTTGGCGTGATCCTGGACAACACCCTGTCGTTCTCAACTAACATCAAGGCAGTAGCCCGTTCCTGTAGGTTCATGCTCTACAACATCCGCAGAGTACGACCCTGCCTCACACAGGAAGCGGCGCAGGTCCTAATCCAGGCACTTGTCATCTCCCGTCTGGATTACTGCAACTCGCTGTTGGCTGGGCTCCCTGCCTGTGCCATTAAACTCCTACAACTCATCCAGAACGCCGCAGCCCGTCTGGTGTTCAACCTTCCCAAGTTCTCCCACGTCACCCCGCTCCTCCGCTCTCTCCACTGGCTTCCAGTTGAAGCTCGCATCCGCTACAAGACCATGGTGCTTGCCTACGGAGCTGTGAGGGGAACGGCACCTCAGTACCTCCAGACAAGGGCACTGCGTTCATCCACCTCTGGCCTGCTCGCCTCCCTACCACTGAGGAAGTACAGTTCCCGCTCAGCCCAGTCAAAACTGTTTGCTGCTCTGGCCCCCCAATGGTGGAACAAACTCCCTCACGACGCCAGGACAGCGGAGTCAATCACCACCTTCCAGAGACACCTGAAACCCCACCTCTTTAAGGAATACCTAGGATAGGATAAGTAATCCTTCTCACCCCCCCCCCCCTTTTAAGATTTAGATGCACTATTGTAAAGTGACTGTTCCACTGGATGTCATAAGGTGAATGCACCAATTTGTAAGTCGCTCTGGATAAGAGCGTCTGCTAAATGACTTAAATGTAAATGTAAATGTAAGACTCCTCGACAAGCTCAGGCTGGTCTTCTCCAACCACTGCCTGTCCCTCACCGTCCCTGGCCTCACATCTCCCTGGACTTCGTCACGGGTCTTCCCCCATCTGATGGCAACACCGCCATCTTGACAGTGGTAGATCGCTTTTCCAAAGCCGACCACTTCATTCCTCTTCCCACACTACCCTCTGCCAAAGATACGGCCCAGCTCCTGATGCAGCACGTCTTCCTAATCCATGGCATACAGGTCGACATGGTCTCTGACCCGGGCCCTCAGTTCTTGTCCCAATTCTGGAAGGCGTTCTGCACCCTCATTGGGTCATCAGCCAGCCTGTCCTCCGGGTTCCAGCCCCAGTCCAACAGCCAGTCGGAGCGAGCCAAACAGGACCTAGAGACTACTCTGCACTGCCTGGTCACCACCTGGAGCCAGAAGCTGGTGTGGGTCGAATACGCCTGCAAACACATTTCTCTGCACTGCCACGGGCCTATCTCCTTTTGAGTGTTCCCTGGGGTATCAGCCCCCGCTCTTCTCTGAGCAGGAAGAGGAGGTCGGGATACCTTCTACCTCATATGTTTGTCCACCTCTGTCGTTGTAACTGGAGGACAGCCCGGTTGGCCCTCCTCTAGACCACCTCCAGGAATTGACGACAAGTGGATCGCCACCAGACCATCGTCTCGGGCAGAAGATAAGGCTTTCCACCCAGGATCCAAAATCATTAGCCCCTCTGCTGTTCGTCTTCTGTTGCCCCGAACCCTTCTTATACATCATACCTTTCATGTGTCCAGAGTTAAACCCATGTCTCACAGGCCCACCCCTCTCCCCCATCTCATCAACGGCCAACCGGCTTACACAGTGAGGCCTCTCCTGAAGGTTTGACCTCGGGGCAGGGGGTTCCAGTACCTGGTTGACTGGGAGGGCCTCATCACAGATTTCCAACACCGACATCCCAGTCAACCAGGTATGTGCCCAGGTAGGACGCCAAGTAGGCCCCTAGAGAAGGGTGGGTGGGTACTGTCACACCCTGATCTGTCTCACCTGTCTTTGTGATTGTCTCCACACCACTCCAGGTGTCGCCCATCTACCTCATTATCCCCTATGTATTTACACCTGTACTCTCTGTCTGTTGCCAGGTACATTTTTTTGTCAAGTATACCAGTGTTTTTCCCTCTGCTTCTGTCTCTTGATTGTTCTTGTTTTCCCGGTGTTGACCATTCTGCCTACCCTGAGTCTGCCTGTCATCCTGTACCTTTGCCCCACCTATCTAGATTACTGACCCCTGGCTGCCCTTGACCTGTCTTTTGCCTGCCCAGGTTGGATTACTAAACTGTTGTTACTTTGATGTTATCTACATCTGAGTCTTACCTGACTCATGATAAGTGGCTGCCAAAACTAGGCTATGCCATCTAATAAATTCATATTTTGGACAATGGCTTTTCTAACATTTTATACAGTAGGTAGGCCTATACATGTTTTGCATGCTTATAAACATGTATTCCTATTCATGTACAGTACCAGTCAAAAGTTTGGACACATTCAAGGGTTTTTCTTTATTTTTTACTATTTTCTACATTGTAAAATATTAGTGAAGACATCAACTTTTAAATAAAACATATGGAATCATGCAGTAACAAAACCAAGTTAAACAAATCTAAATATATTCAATAGAAACACAAGCAATGGACATTAGACCAGTGGAAATTTGTCCTTTGGTCTGATGAGTCCAGATTTGAGATTTTTGATTCCAACTGCCGTGTCTTTGTGAGACGCAGAGTAGGTGAATGGATGATCTCAGCATGTGTGGATCCCAACGTGAAGAATGAAGGAGTAGGTTTTATGGTGTGGGGGTGCTCTGATGGTGACACAGTCTGTGATTTATTCAGAATTCAAGACACACTTAACCAGCATGGCTAAAACAAGTTTATGCAGTGTTACGCTATCCCATCTAGTTTGTGTTTAGTGGGACTATCATTTTTTTTCAACTGGACAATGACCCAATGTAACGGATGTGAAACGGCTAGCTTAGTTAGCGGTGTGCACTAAATAGCGTTTCAATCGGTTACGTCACTTGCTCTGAGACCTTGAAGTAGTAGTTCCCCTTGCTCTGCAAGGGCCGTGGCTTTTGTGGAGCGATGGGTAACGATGCTTCGAGGGTGACTGTTGTTGATGTGTGCAGAAGGTCCCTGGTTCGCGCCCGGGTATGGGCGAGGGGACGGTTTAAAATTATACTGTTACACCAACACACCTCCAGGCTGTGTAAGAGCTATTTGACCAAGAAGGAGAGTGATGCTGCATCAGATGACCTAGCCTCCAGAATCACCTGACCTCAACCTTATTGAGATGGTTTGGGATGAGTTGGACCACATATTGAAGGAAAAGCAGCCAACAAGTGCTCAGCATATGTGGGAACTCCTTCAAGACTGTTGGATAATCATTCCAGGTGAAGCTGGTTGAGAGAATGCCAAGAGTGTAAAGGTAAAGGGTGGCTACTTTATATATTTTGATTTGTTTAACACATGTTACTACATGATTCGATATCTGTTATTTTATAGTTTTGACGTTTTCACTATTATTCTACAATGTAGAAAATAGTTTTAAAAAAATAAACAAAGAAAAACCCCGGAATGAGTAGGTCTGTCCAAACGTTTGACTGGTGCTGTATATTTCCTTTGATAATTGTACATATTCTGAATCATAAATATTAACAAATTGATGAAGCTCACTGAAGGGAGAAATACTTCCATAATGGAGAGAAATAGGCTAGTAATGGCATCTTTTTGTAGGAACTCCTCCGTGGCTCGTTGGACAAAACCTATTGGGAAATGAATGGCGTTTTTGGATGAACGCCCGGAAATAAGGTCTGTGGTAAACACAGGTTTAGGAGATCTGATACGTTTTGTTCTATCAGCTGACGTCACTTTTTGTGAATTTTTAAGCATTTATGTAATTTTAAAAAAGCACATAAATCACATTAAGGCTTCATAATTCATAGAGGTCATGTTAGCTGACTGCTTTTATCTCATAGAGCAAAACATGAAGGATTCATAATTCATAGAGGTCAGGTTAACTGACTAATAGTAACTCATAGAACAGAACATGAAGGCTTCATAATTTATAAAGGTCATGTTAACTAACCCTTATTTTGACAAAGAACAAAACGTATCAGATCTCCTAAGCCTGTGTTTATCTCAGACCTTGTTATCTTCGTCGACCCCAAAACCCTATTCTCTCACCATTCATTTTCCCCACGGGGGAAAAAATTGGCAATATGGTCAAAAATATGCTAAAATTAGCTTTTTGGTCTTAATTTAAGGTAAGGCATAAGGTTAGAAGTGTGGTTGGGGTTAATGTTAGGTTTAAAATCACATTTTAAGAAGATAAATGGTAGAAATCATTGTTTAGGTTTATGACTTTGTGGCTGTGCCAACTAGTTACAACCCTACAAGCTGGCGAGTAGTCCTTAAAACCGGAAATTAGTTACCCCTGGTTCGTTTAGTCATGTGGAAAATTGGTTTTGGGATAGACGACGATAATAAGGTCTGAGGTTAACACGGGTTTAGGAGATCATATATGTTTTGTTCTATGAGATATTAGTAAGGTTAACATGACCGTATTTTTCGCGTTTATCCAAAACCCTACAAAAACTCCATTCATTTCCCCATAGGCTTTGTCCAACGAACCATTGCGAAGTTAGTGCCTACAAAAATACGCCATTATTATTTCTCTCTATCGGTATATCCATAATCTTTGTCTCTATAGAATAGCTGTAGTGCCCTCAACCAAGCTTGACAAGGCTTTGCCAGCTATCAAAAAGTTGTGTGATAGGAAGTACGAATGGGGTCTTAACCAATCAGAAGACTCATTTTCAGTGTCAAACACAGTAAAATCCAATCACAGCGGGCTATCTGCAAAGGTGTGTAATATCCATCCCATAGACACAATTTCATGCACCGTTACATTGTATAATTTTTGGACAAGGAGTTGCACGGTGGACAATTGGACCTAATGTATCTCGGCACATTAGTGCGTCTGATTTGTTGTTAGCTGGGGACTTCCGACATTTTTTTTCCGCGCATCGGGACGTAAAACTAAGCGCCCTGGAGACTGGAGCGCACCGCCTCAAATAGTCTATGACCCATGCAGAGCATACAAAGCCCGAAGTAGGCTACCACTCGCTGTCAGGACTACTGTTTGTGTTGATGTCATCGGCGGCCGTGTTCGAACCGGAGCGTCCCACGATTTCTCGTCAGGATTACTAGAATAACAAAAATATATCGCACAATAATAGTCGTGTTTTTGGCCAACAGTGAATATGGGAGTTCTGGCGCACTGTGTTATTATTTTTATATTCCAGCATTTGACGTCATCTTATGATTTTAAAGAAGGACTATATAACAGCGGCCAGTATGAATTTGTGAAAGATCCCAGTTTGAATATCGAAAAGAGATCACCAGATTTAGATCCGTTTGATTCTGAATCATCCGACCACATTAGGAGCAGAAGAAGTGCGGATCAAGGAGACTGTAACCGTCTCCAGGGATTCGACACCAAGTTGACTAACAACACCCAAACCGTAAGTTAACCCCGCAGGTCCGGTTAGGTTACACTCACCCACATAATAGGTTAATGCTCTTCAGGTGACACTTTACCTCGACAATTATCCTCATAATGACATGACTGCTCCCTTCTCAAATGACGTGGGGTTTTTTAACAGTGCAACTGATCTGCTGCGGTTGCCATGCAACTAACCAAATAGCATATATATTTTCCAGTTGTGTAAAACACTTATTGTGTTAATGCCACGGCATGTGAACGAGATCAATGTTTTCATGTTTGACTCACTGAACCATCGTCAAGCCAGCCCTTACCCCCTAAAGAAATATTGCCGTTTTGAAACTGCCGTAAAAGTGCAATTGAATGTTGTATCCTTTGCAGCATACTGCAGTTATACTGCACTCTGACTGCGATATTTTTTCGTAAGGGCTAATGAGGATTCATAATAAATAGAAATCAAGATAAATGTTTATTTGTCACATGCTTCGTTGACTAGTGTAACGCGTACACCCCCCCCGTTTACTTACGGATCTTTTTCCAACAGCATATGATTGACACAAGTAGGCTACTGGAGTTAAAGATTACTTCAACCCCGTATCAGTGCAGGACTATGGGTTATAATCTTCAATTTAGCATCTTTGTAGCTAATTGTTTTAGGGTATCTGTAAATCATGTCACGTTTAATCTTATGTGAGTTTAGCATACAGTTTGTCTTCTGTTCTACAGCTCTAATACAGTATAGAAATAGTATACAAAAGAGCAATTACTTTAAATGTTATATCCCGCCCAGTGCCGTACTGCATGGAGGCCATTCTCCAGTCTAGTGTAAACATATACTAATATGCGTCTCCAGTTAGTCCGGTCTCTCAACTGTTCCCTGTCTAATGGTTATGAGTCTGACCTATATTTCCCCATAGGAATGATGCTGCTCTACTTCATACTAGGCCTTGTTTAGCTACCTTGTTTTTCCACATGGCTTGAACTGGCATTATTTTTTCAATAAGGATATATTCTTTATCTATGTAAGCTTTAGACAATAGTTGTAACCCAGTGTAAGTTTCATAGTTAGGTAATTCATGGAATGATGGTGGTGTACTTAATACTACAAATTACGTGGCCTGCTAGCTTGTTTTCATTTTCTGCCCAACTCTAGAATAGATAGTAAAATATCCTGTGTGTCTATGGAGGGTATTTCATATCCTGTGTAGTCTATGGAGGGTATTTCATATCCTGTGTAGTCTATGGAGGGTATTTCATATCCTGTGTAGTCTATGGAGGGTATTTAATTTCCTGTGTAGTCTATGGAGGGTATTTCATTTCCTGTGTAGTCTATGGAGGGTATTTAATTTCCTGTGTAGTCTATGGAGGGTATTTAATTTCCTGTGTAGTCTATGGAGGGTATTTTCAAGAAAGTACTGGTGTCATCGGGTGTGAGTTTAGTTGTTAGGCATTTAGCTTATCAAATTCACACATGCAAAACCTGTAGTTCAGGCTACCTTGTTATCATGTTCTGACTCAGTGTGTCTGGATGGTAAAATGCTTTTCAAGAATGGTAATAGGCTCGGCATATAGGGAAAGGGCGAGTGTAGTTAGATATGTTCACAAGCAACTGTTTCTGCTTCTGAGAGCACATCTGACATTTACAATAGGCTACATGGCAGAACTGATGAGAATTGGGAGTAGGCCCATATTCATAGGTTTTTGACTATCCATTGATCAGCCTTGAGATGTTTCTACAACTTGATTGGAGTCCATCTATGGTAAATTCTATTTATTGGACATGATTTGGAAAGGCACACACCTGTCAAGGCACAGATCTGGGGAAGGGTACCAAAAAAAAGTGAAAGAAGTTTGGAACCACCAAGACTCTACCTAGAGCTGGCCTCCCGGCCAAACTGAGCAACCCAGGGGAGAAGGACCCGGTGGTCAGTCTTGACAGAGCTCTAGAGTTCCTCTGTGGAGATGGGAGAACCTTCCAGAAGGACAACCATGTCTGTAGCACTCCACCAATCAAGCCTTTACGGTAGAGTGGCCAGATGGAAGCCACTCAGTAAAAGGCACATGACAGCCCACTTAGAGTTTGCCAAAAGGCACCTGAAGACTCTCAGACCATGCGAAACAAGATTCTCTAGTCTGATGAAACCAAGATTGAACTCTTTGGCCTGAATGCCAAGTGTCACATCTGGAGGAAACCTGGCACCATGTCTACGGTGAAGCATGGTGGTGGCAGCATCATGTTGTGGGGATATATTTCAGCGTCAGGGACTAGGAGACTAGTCAGGATGAAGGCAAAGCTAAACGAAACAAAGTACAGAGCGATCCTTGACGAAAACATGCTCCAGAGCGCTCATGACCTCAGACTGGGGCAAAGATTCACCTTCCAACAGGACAACGACCCTAAGCATGCACACGCCAAGACAACTTAGGAGTGGCTTCGGGACAAGTCTTTGAATGTCCTTCAGTGGCCCAGCCAGAGCTCGGACCTGAACCCGATCGACCATCTCTGGAGAGACCTGAAAAATAGCAGTGCAGCAACGCTCCCCATCCAATCTGACAGAGTTTGAGAGGATCCGCAGAGAAGAACGGGAGAAACTCTCCAAATACGGGTGCCAAGCTTGCTTCATACCTGTAGTGTCATTTAATTGCTGCCAAAAGGTGCTTCAACAAAGTACTGAGTAAAGGGTCTGAATATTTATGTAAATGTGATATTTCACTTTTCTAATTTCTAAAAAGCAGTTAGTGTGTAGATTGTAATACATTTTTAGAATCAGGCTGTAACCGTTTTTATTTTACCTGTATTTAACCAGGCAAGTCAGTTAAGAACAAATTCTTATTTTCAATTAAGGCCTAGGAACAGTGGGTTAACTGCCTGTTCAGGGGCAGAACGACAGATTTGTACCTTGTCAGCTCGGGGATTCGAACTTGCAACCTTTTGGTTACTAGTCCAATGCTCTAACCACTAGGCTACCCTGCCCCCCTGTGGGAAAAGTCAAGGGGTCTGAATATTTTCCGAATGCACTGTACATCATGGACAAGCTGCTGACTGCCTTTCTTAATGATGTTGTCCTCAAACACCCTGTAACTAGCTCTTCCTTAAAGCACAGTCTAATTTCAGATCACCAGATGTCCTTGAAACAAGGCTATATTATTATCTGGCTGTGTTAACACAGGATAGAGTAAAACCAATTTGTATTTTTTTTTAACAACATCTTACCCAATACGTCTGTGGACTATTCGGATAACAAAACCGCTTTACTCACAGACACCTCGTTGATTTTAGTTGGTAGTTCCTGATAAGAATGTGTGTGTGTGTCCTGTTCTTGATCGTCCTTATCGTCGTCCTTCATTACCTTCTATGCAAGTGAAAACAAATGACATTTTAGTATAAACGTTTTAGTAGGAACTTAATGACGATGCACTTTCTTCCAAATGATACCTTCCTCCTACATATGAATGTGTTATGGCACGTTGGCTACATAAGGAAGCTTGGCATGATTCAGAAGTGGTAACACCAGGCCCTGAGGTGGAAAGAGTAAGGACACCACCTCCTGCACCCTAGTTAACCTCTGACAATGAACAATCAGCTTTATAGTCAGTCCTTGGCTACAACTTGTAATAATAATAATATAATAATATATGCCATTTAGCAGACGCTTTTATCCAAAGCGACTTACAGTCATGTGTGCATACATTCTACGTATGGGTGGTCCCGGGAATCGAACCCACTACCCTGGCGTTACAAGCGCCATGCTCTACCAACTGAGCTACAGAAGGACCACGTACATCTCTGAACCAACCGTGAATAGGACAAACAATGACCACTTAGTCATTATGGGCTTCCCAAAACATAATACATGGATTCACTCCTGTACGTACAGTATTGTGTTGTCACAGGGTCTTCTTAGAGTCATGCACTGATAATGATTGACATAGTTTCAGATCTAACGCCATTCCAAAGCGATATACTTTGCATAGTTTCTCTGTCCCAGCCAGACCTTGAAGCCAAAGGCAGGATTATGTGTAATCTAGGGACTAAACGTATATCCCAAATGCCACACTTTCTCCTATGAGCCCTGGTCAAAAGTAGTGACCTTTTATAGTGAATAGAGTCCTATTTTGGAAGAACCCTAAAGATTGAAGGCAGAATTCCAAGAGTCTCAACCTAAATGTCCTCCATACGTCCAACATACTCCTGTTTGGGTACAGTACAGCATAGTTCCCATTGCAGCTTATAGTAGACCTGGGTTTACATACTATTTGAAATATTTAAAATCTATAAAATACTCTGAGAGTTTGCCTGGAGTGCCAGGTGCACTTTTGGGATTGGTCTATTGGTTCATTTGCAGCAGGCAATCTCAATCAAGCACAGATGGAAGTATTTGAAATGATTTCAAATACTATTTGAACCCAGGTCTGGTTTATAGATGGTACTGCCCGGATGTGGCCTGGGCCTAATCCTACGAATGTCCACATAGTGAAAGAGTAGAGTAACCGCTTGATGAGATTAAGAGTTTAAGTATCTTATTCTAGCTAGCTAGCAGAACCAACAGCTCCGGTCAGAACTCCATGCTTTTGGTTTAATTTCCCTGGCACTGTTTCCACATGCTTAACGTTTTAGAAGTTGTGGCACAAATCCCATTTCAATTTATATTAGCATTAGTTTTCACGCATAATTTTCAAATCATCTATAAGTGACTTTGTTGAGCTTAACAATCCATTTTAGATCCTTTTAGGAGGATTTTGGAGAAAGGGCGGCAGCGTAGCCTAGTGGTTAGAGCGTTGGACTAGTAACCGGAAGGTTGCGAGTTCAAACCCCCGAGCTGACAAGGTACAAATCTGTCGTTCTGCCCCTGAACAGGCAGTTAACCCAGGCTGTCATTGAAAATAAGAATATGTTCTTAACTGACTTGCCTGGTTAAATAAAGGTAAAATAAAAAATAAAATGCTAATATCGGGACCAGCCAGGGCTTGATTGGATGCTAAAACCCTAAGCATGTAGATGCAGGTAAACCAAATCATGGATTGCTGTCATAAGGAAAACATCATGTCATTTTTGTAATTTGGGTTAAGTACGTGTATGTTTGACTCTTCTTCTAAAGAGGATTTGGCAGTTGATTGACAGTTGGGACTAGTTGTACTATAGTGCAGCCTCCTACTGTGAGGACATTTTGGTCCAAGGCCTACTGGTTTGGTTCTGCACGCTAAGGATTAGCGGTGTGTGGCTTTGTAACACTCTAGTGTCTACATGTGATGCTTTGTAACACTAGTGTCTACATGTGATGGCTTTGTAACACACTAGTGTCTACATGTGATGCTTTGTAACACTAGTGTCTACATGTGATGCTTTGTAACACTCTAGTGTCTACATGTGATGCTTTGTAACACTCTAGTGTCTACATGTGATGCTTTGTAACACTCTAGTGTCTACATGTGATGCTTTGTAACACTCTAGTGTCTACATGTGATGCTTTGTAACACTCTAGTGTCTACATGTGATGCTTTGTAACACTCTAGTGTCTACATGTGATCCGGGTCCTTCTGTAGCTCAGTTGGTAGAGCATGGCGCTTGTAACGCCAGGGTAGTGGGTTCGATTCCCGGGACCACCCATACGTAGAATGTATGCACACATGACTGTAAGTCGCTTTGGATAAAAGCGTCTGCTAAATGGCATATATTATTATTATATTATTATATTATGTGATGCTTTGTAACACTAGTGTCTACATGTGATGCTTTGTAACACTCTAGTGTCTACATGTGATGCTTTGTAACACTCTAGTGTCTACACGTGGTGCTTTGTAACACTCTAGTGTCTACATGTGATGCTTTGTAACACTCTAGTGTCTACATGTGATGCTTTGTAACACTAGTGTCTACATGTGATGGCTTTGTAACACTCTAGTGTCTACATGTGATGCTTTGTAACACTCTAGTGTCTACATGTGATGCTTTGTAACACTCTAGTGTCTACATGTGATGCTTTGTAACACTCTAGTGTCTACATGTGATGCTTTGTAACACTCTAGTGTCTACATGTGATGCTTTGTAACACTCTAGTGTCTACATGTGATGCTTTGTAACACTCTAGTGTCTACATGTGATGCTTTGTAACACTCTAGTGTCTACATGTGATGCTTTGTAACACTCTAGTGTCTACATGTGATGCTTTGTAACACTCTAGTGTCTACATGTGATGCTTTGTAACACTCTAGTGTCTACATGTGATGCTTTGTAACACTAGTGTCTACATGTGATGCTTTGTAACACTCTAGTGTCTACATGTGTGGCTTTGTAACACTCTAGTGTCTACATGTGATGGCTTTGTAACACTCTAGTGTCTACATGTGATGCTTTGTAACACTCTAGTGTCTACATGTGATGCTTTGTAACACTCTAGTGTCTACATGTGTGGCTTTGTAACACTAGTGTCTACATGTGATGTCTTTGTAACACTCTAGTGTCTACATGTGATGCTTTGTAACACTCTAGTGTCTACATGTGATGCTTTGTAACACTCTAGTGTCTACATGTGATGCTTTGTAACACTAGTGTCTACATGTGATGCTTTGTAACACTAGTGTCTACATGTGATGCTTTGTAACACTAGTGTCTACATGTGTGGCTTTTTAACACTCTAGTGTCTACATGTGATGCTTTGTAACACTAGTGTCTACATGTGATGCTTTGTAAAACTCTAGTGTCTACATGTGATGCTTTGTAACACTCTAGTGTCTACATGTGATGCTTTGTAACACTAGTGTCTACATGTAATGCTTTGTAACACTCTAGTGTCTACATGTGATGCTTTGTAACACTCTAGTGTCTACATGTGACGCTTTGTAACACTTGGGTGTCTGGAGAGTGAGAGGCAGACGAATGGTACAGCAGTAGGGAGGGAGAGGGAATTAGGTTCACTTGTGCACACACACAAACATACATAATACTTATGTTTCTTAGCTATTTGGGCACTTTATAAAATGTAGATTAGGCGTATAACTTCCTTATGTGTGTGTGTGTGTGTGTGTGTGTGTGTGTGTGTGTGTGTGTGTGTATATGTACATATATATATGTGTGTTATATGTCTAATCTACATTTTATAAAGTGCCCAAATAGCTTTTTAGCGTTTACCTGTATGTTTATTATACTGACCATCTTCCTTGAATACACTATATATATATATATATATATATATATATATACACAACTGTGTGGACACCCCTTCAAATTAGTGGATTCGGCTATTTCAGCCACACCCGTTGCTGACAGGTGGATATACATTGAGCACGCCACCATGCAATCTCCATAGACAAACATTGGCATTAGAACGGCCGGTACTGAAGAGCTCAGTAAACTTTATACGTGGCACCATCGAAAGATGCCACCTTTCCAACAAGACAGTTCGTAAAATTTCTGCCCTGCTAGAACTGCCCCGATTAGCTCGAAGTGCTGTTTTTGTGAAGTGGAAACATCTAGGAGCAACAACGGCTCAGCCGTGAAGTGGTAGACCACACAAGCTCACAGAACTGGACCGCCAACTGCTGAAGCGCGTAACATGTAAAAATGAATCCTCGGTTGCAACACTCACAGCCGAGTCCCAAACTGCCTCTGTTAGTAAAGTCAATGTCAGCACAAGAACTGTTAGTCAGGAGCTTCATGAAGTGTGTTTCCATGGCCGAGCAGCTGCACACAAGCCTAACATCACTATGCGCAATGCCAAGTGTCGCCTGGAGTGGTGTAAAGCTCGTCGCCATTGGACTCTGGAGCAGTGGAAACGCGTTCTCTGGAGTGATGAATCACGCTTCACTATCTGGCAGTCTGACAGATGAATCTGTGTTTGGTGGATGCCAGGAGAACGCTACCTGTCTGAATGTATAGTGCCAACTGTAAAGTTTGGTGGAGGAGGAAATATGTTCTGGGGCTGTTTTTCATGGTTCGGGCTAGGCTCCTTAGTTCCAGTGAATAGAAATCTTAACGCTACGGCATACAATGACATTCTAGATGATTCTGTGCTTCCAACTTGTGGCAACAGTTTCAGCATGACAATGCCCCTGTGCACAAAGCGAGGTCCATACAGAAATGTATTGTCGAGATCGGTGTGGAAGCCCTTGACTGGCCTGCACAGAGCCCTGCCCTCAACCCCATCAAACACCTTTGGGATGAATTGGAACACCGACTGCAAAGCCAGGCCTAATCGTCCAACATCAGTGCCCGACCTCACTAATGATCTTCCAGCTGAACGGAAGCAAATCCCCTCAGCAATGTTCCAACATCTAGTGGAAAGCTTTCCCAGAAGAGTATAGGCTGTTATGGCAGCAAAGGGGGAGGGATCAACTCCATATTAATGCCCATGATTTTGGAATGAGATGTTTGACGAGCAGTTGTCCACATACTTTTGGTCATGTAGTGTAAATTCCAGTTAGACAACGTGCTGCCAGTCAGAACAAGATATTTTGGTCATGTGGTGTATATCCTTATTACGTTGTTAGCTCTTCTGCAGTTAATTTTAAAGATCACGTATGCCTAAAAAACACTCCTGTATTACACACCCCATGACTAATGTGATGGCTTGCTTCCTTTTAGTTACAGTTGAAGTCGGAGTCATTAAAATCTCGTTTTTCAACCACTCCACAAATTTCTTGTTAACAAACTATAGTTTAGGCAAGTCGGTTAGGACATCTGATTTGTGCATGACACAAGTCATTTTTCCAACAATGGTTTACAGACAGATTATTTCATTTCTAATTCACTGTATCACAATTCCAGTGGATCAGAAGTTAACATACACTAAGTTGACTGTGCCTTTAATCAGCTTGGAAAATTCTAGAAAATGATGTCATGGCTTTAGAAGCTTCTGATAGGCTAATTGACATTATTTGAGTCAATTGGAGGTGTACCTGTGGATGTAATTCAAGGCCTACCTTCAAACTCAGTGCCTCTTTGCTTGACATCATGGGAAAATCAAAAGGAATCAGCCAAGACCTCAAAAAAAAATTGTGGAACTCCACAAGTCTGGTTCATCCTTGGGAGCAATTTCCAAATGCCTGAAGGTACCACGTTCATCTGTACAAACAATAGTACGCAAGTATGAACACCATGTAATACACGCAAGTATTACACGCAAGTAAAACACCATGGGACCACGCAGCCGTCATACCACTCAGGAAGGAGACTCGTTCTGTCTCCTAGAGATGAATGTACTTTGGTGTGAAAAGTGCAAATCAATCCCAGAACAACAGTAAATGACCTTGTGAAGATGCTGGAGAAAACCGGTACAAAAGTATCTATATCCACAGTAAAACAAGTCCTATATCGACATAACCTGAAAGGCCGCTCAGCAAGGAAGAGGCCACTGCTCCAAAACCACCATAAACAAGCCAGACTACGGTTTGAAAATGCACATGGGGACAAAGATCGTACTTTTTGGAGAAATTTCCTCTGGTCTGATGAAACAAAAATAGAACTGTTTGGCCATAATGACCATTGTTATGTTTGGAGGAAAAAGGGGGAGGCTTGTAAGCCGAAGAACACCATCCCAACTGTGAAGCACGTGGGTGGCAGCATCATGTTGTGGGGGTGCTTACAGGCCTACAAACCTGACTCAGTTACACCAGCTCTGTCAGGAGGAATGGGCCAAAATTCACCCAACTTATTCTGGGAAGCTTGTGGAAGGCTACCTGAAACATTTGACCCAAGTTTAACAATTTAAAGGCATTGCTTCCAAATACTAATTGAGTGTATGCAAACTTCTGACCCCCTGGGAATGCGATGAAAGAAATAAAAGCTGAAATAAATCGCTCTCCCTACTATTATTCCGACATTTCACATGTTTAAAATAAAGTAGTGATCCCCTAACTAACCTAAAACAAGGAATTTTTTACTAGGATTAAATGTCAGGAATTGTGAAAAACGGAGTTTAAAAGTATTTGACTAAGGTGTATGTAAACTTCTGACGTCCACTGTATGTATGTGATGCATATCAGTCAGCCAACAATAAACAGAATGCAACATTTCTGATTTATCTCACTTTTTCTTCTCAGTATTCCTTCAATGACCTGAGTGGGTCCGTGTCACTGGCCTGGGTTGGAGACGCCACCGGGGTGAGTTTGTTTACCATGTTCCATTCTGTCGTAATTATGTGCTGATTTTAAATGATCATTATGTCAAACTCATTGATGGAATACTAAAGCAGTAAGGCCTGTGGGGTGTGTGATATATGTATGACCAATACAGCTCTTAGCCGTGGTATATTGACCATAGACCACCATCCCCCCCCGAGTTACCTTGTTGCTATTATAAACTGGTTACCAATGTAATTAGATTAGTAGAAATACGTGTTTTGTCATACCCTTGGTATACGGTCTTACATACTACGGATTTCAGCCAATCGGCACTCAGGGATCGAACCACACAGTTTATACTAGTCCTTAAACTGGACTTGTTCTCTACAGGTCATCCTGGCTCTGACAACATTCCAGGTGCCGTTCTTCATGTTGCGGTTCGGTCAGTCTAAACTCTATCGAAGGTAAGGGTTCTTCATGTTGCGGTTCACCACAAGTTATGTCGCAAGAATGTCCGTGTAAGAATACAGCTATTATTTGAGCTGACAACTGGTTAAATATTTAAAAGTATATTAGTGTACAAGAAAAGTGGACAAGAAAGTGTCCTATTTGACTGTCTCACCTCCTTCTCACCTCCTTCTCTGCCTCCTCAGTGAGAACTACGGGAAGTCGTTCCAGGATGTCACTAACCTCATCAACAACACTTTCATCCGGACAGAGTTCGGCATCGCCATCGGACCAGAGAACTCTGGGAAGGTATGACTCGTTTCGTGTTTAAAACCCGTGAACTAGCTTACATGTTCATGGAAAATAATGGCAACACTTTTACTGAAAGCTTAGTTACTTTTCTAAGCTTACAAATATGGGATGTCTCCGTATGTAGCAAAAAAAAGCTGTTGGATGTTCCGAATAGTTCTAGGAGTTAATTTGGTTTGCCTGTCCTGCTCCTCTCAGGTGATCCTGACAGGTGACGTGTCTGGCAGCCTGGGATCTCGTATCTTTATCTCCAGAGACTTTGGGAACAGCTTTGAGCAGCAGGACCTTCCTTTCAACCCCCTGATGCAGATCATATACAACCCCATAGACGCCAACGTTCTCCTGGTCATCAGCAACACTGTGAGTGGGGGGTCAGCGTGTTTTGTGTGTGTGTGTGTGTGTGTGCTTGCTTATGGAAGCTGAGGAGTAATACAAAATATTCTTACTTCTCCTAACACCCAGACCCATCAGCTCACACAAGTTATCAGTACTTTATCTATGGCCTTATTCCCACTACAAGAAAAAAATAAAGGAGAGTCTGAGGAGTGGCCAATTCATATTACATCCTTGCCTTAGTCTTTTGTTGTGTCTGGAAACGTGACATTCTTGGGTCGCAGCTCAAATTTACCGTAAATATCACAGTAGCCACTAGCCATTAAGCACAAACTATTTAACAATCCAAGCCTGTGCCCCCCTCCCCCCCCGCCTTGCTCTGAGGGTCCCCAACCCCCCCAAATATATAATAATATAATCAATAATCATCTCAATTGAATCCATTTTTTAAATTTGGGCTGTAAACACAACAAAATGTTGAATAAGGCAAGGTGTATGAATCCTTTCTTAAAGGCACTGTAGCTATCTAGCAGGAGTTAGCTGTGTAATGTCAGCTAATTTAATGTGTACGGACAAGAAAATAAACCCTTTAATTGTCTGCACATACTTGTGAATTGTTACATGATTAAAGAGTGTAATATGGTTCAGAGGTAGACTGGCTCTGGCAGCCATAACAGCCAAATACTCCATCTAAACGTGAATCCATTCTCAATTGTGATACGATTCTAGAAACATAAAGCCATTTACTTTCATATCACATCAAAAATAATAATAATAAAAGCTAAATATACACTTACTGTACACTGTTTTAACCTGCTTTATCACAGTTGCAGAAGAAGACAGTGTTTTTCAGTGACATCACATTTCTAGCGGCCATTCTTCCATTCCACACAGGTGTTCCCTCTGTCTTCCGTCTGTCTTCAATTTAATCCGTTTGAGGTTCTGAGAGCTCTGGAGCAGGTTCTTATCAATAATCTCTCTGTTCATCTTTGCCTCGATCCTGACTAGTCTCCCAGTCCCTGCTGCTGAGAAACATCCCCACAGCATGAGTCTGCCACCACCATGCTTCACCGTAGGGATGGTGCCAGGTTTCCTCCAGACGTGACGCTTAGCATTCAGGTCAAAGAGTTCAATCTTGGTTTCATCAGACCAGAGAATCTTGTTTCTCATGGTCTGAGAGTCCTTTAGATGCCTCCTGGCAAACTCCAAGCAGGCTATCATGTGTCTTTTACTGAGGAGTGGCTTCCATTTGGCCACTCTACCATAAAAGCCTGATTGGTGGAGTGCTGCAGAAATGGTTGTCCTTCTGGAAGATTCTCCCATATCCACAGAGGTTCACTCTGACAGAGCTCATCGGGTTCTTGGTCACCTCCCTGACCAAGGCCTTATTTAATTTTTAAATATTTTTTAAAAACTTTATTTAACTAGGCAAGTCAGTTAAGAACAAATTCTTATTGACAATGATGGCCTACCCCGGCCAAACCCGGACGACACTGGGCCAATTGTGTGCCGCCCTATGGGACTCTCAATTACAGCCAGATGTGATGCAGCCTGGATTCGAACCAGGGACTGTAGTGACGCCTCTTACACTGAGATGCAGTGCCTTTGAACGTTGCGCCACTCGGGAGTCCCTTCTCCCCCGATTGTTCAGTTTGGCCAGCTCTAGGAAGAGTCTTGGTGGTTCATAACTTCTTCCATTTAAGAATGATGGAGGTCACTGTATTCTTGGGTACCTTCAATGCTGCAGACATTTTTTGGTACCCTTCCCCAGATCTGTGCCTCGACACAATCCTGTCTCTGAACTCTATGGACAATTCATTCGACCTTGTGGCTTGGTTTTTGCTCTAGCATGCACTGTTAACTGTGTGACCTTATATAGACAGGTGTGTGGACTCCAATCAAGTTATAGAAACATCTCAAGGATGATCAATGGAAGCAGGATACACCTGAGCTCAATTTTGAATCTTATAGCCAAGTGTGTAAAGCCACTTATGTAAATAGGGTGTTTCTGTTTGAAATGTTTTATACATTTGCTAAAATGTCTAAACCTGGTATTGTGATGTCATTATGGGGTATTGTGATGTCATTATGAGGTATTGTGATGTCATTATGCGGTATTGTGATGTCATTATGGGGTATTGTGATGTCATTATGAGGTATTGTGATGTCATTATGAGGTATTGTGATGTCATTATGGGGTATTGTGATGTCATTAAGGGGTATTGTGTGTTGATTGCTGAGGAATTTTCATTTATTTAATCCATTTTAGAATAAAGCTGTAACGTAACAAAAGGTGGAAAAAGTCTCGGGGGTCTGAATACATTCCGAAGGGACTGTATGTACTCTTACACTGGCATATCAAAGTGACCTTAGAACAAAGCAGGCTTCATTTGATCAATATCATGGAAGTTATTATATGAGGTAAAAGCACATTTCCATTGAAAACGTTGATGGTTCATTGGGGGAGTTTCTTTATTGCCTGTAAGCAACAACAACAAAAATGCTGCTGGGATTTAAAGCTACGGCGACAATTTACTACAATTCAAGTAAAAAACTTAAGACAAGTCTTCAAAATGTATATACGTTGTAAGAGTGTTGGCTCAATGAAACAATTCTGTTTACACTGCCCCGACAGAGGGGGAGCAACTGACGGACGAGCAGGACTCTACATTTGTTTACATTTATTAATTAATAGCACGGGTGCTTCCTACTGAACAAAGTAAGGAGCACCACATGAAATTTAGGAGCACCACATGAAATTTAGGAGCACCACATGAAATTTAGGAGCACCACATGAAATTTAGGAGCACCAGAAAATACTTTTAAAAAAATATTGTTTTATAATGGATTGAGATTCAGCCTATATTGGGCGTGTAGGAATTCAATCTACTTCTGAAGGTCATCTACAACTATTACATAATGCTGTAAAGACATACATTTATTATAAAAACCTAAATTGTCGATACGATTAAATGTGTTAACGATACACGAGTAGATTTAGAACGGCCCATGACATGGTTTCTACATTTATTTATTTGTTTAAATTCGCTACAGGAAGATGCATATTTGGTGCCGGTAATATGGGTCAGATCTTTCCCCCCTGATCGGGTTGAAAGCAAAGCCGTTTTCACTGTAGTGATGGTGCCACCATGACGCTTTTGAAATCTGCACTCGTTCCTCTAAGGCCGTCCTGAAACAATGGTACAAGGGAAGCCTTATCACCACAACCATTATTATCTGGGAGATTTATTTCCTAGTTGTACTGTGGTCCCAAAATAAATTAAACTCCTGGTCGCACAGCGAAATATTTTGTTGCATATGAAACGGTCGCACTTTTTGAGCCCATGCTCAAAGGGAGTATTTTAGCAGAAAGTCTAAGTGTGAAGACCCTCTAAATCCCTTCATGAGCTGACGCAATAGCAGGCCTGACGCAATAGCAGGTCTGTGTCAGAGGTGGAGAGTTGAGCTGTGGGAATCCAAACAAAACTAGAGAACATTACTGGCGTCCTTTATCTTTGTGTGTGTGTGTGTGTGTGTGTGTGTGTGTGTGTGTGTGTGTGTGTGTGTGTATGCATTTTAAATACCCTTGTTAACCATTTAACCCTTTTACCAGAATGAACTCTGGCTGTCTGAGGACTTTGGGGAGAAGTGGAGGAAGATCCACGACATGGTGTGTCTGGCCAAATGGTAAGAGACAACTTTTTAGGTGAATATATTAAGAATAGAGTTAGCAGAAGAACCCATCCTTACATGGCTGCCACAGGGTAATAGTTATATATATTTATTTATATATATATTTATATTTATATTTATTTATATATATTATATATATTAATAAATATTATTATTATATATTTATCTTATTGATTTTATTTGACCATTTTTTATTTATATATATTTATATTTATTTATATGTATTTATATATTTATTTATTTATATGTATTTATATATTTATATTTATTTATATATGTATTTATATATTTATATATTTATATTTATTTATATATATATTTATATTTATTTTATATATTATTTATATTTATATATGTATTTATATTTATATATTTATATTTATATATTTTTATATATTTATATATTATCATACTATATTTATATATACTATATTTATATATTTATTTATATTTATATATTTATTTATTTATATATTTATATTTATTTATTTATTTATATTTATATATTTATTTATATATTCATATATATTTATATAGTATATATTTATATATTTATTTATATTTAATACTATTTATTTATTTATTTATTTATATTTATTTATATATTTATTTATATATTTATATTTATTTATCATACTATATTTATATATACTATATATTGATATATTTATACTATGTTTATTTATTTATTTATATTTATATATTTATTTATAATATTTATTTATATATTTATATTTATTTATTTATATATTATTTATATAGTACTATATATTATATATTTATTTATTTATATTTATATATTTATATATTTATTCAATATATTTATATTTATTTATATATTTATATTTATATATTTATTTATATTTATTTATCAGTATATTTATTTATATTTATTTATATATTTATTTATATTTATTTATATTTATTTATATTTATATATTTATTTATATTTATATATTTATCAATATTTATATATTCATTATACTTATTTATATATATTTATATTTATTTATCATATTTATATTTATCAATACTATTTATATATTTATTTATATATTTATATTAAGAAAACTGTTGGCTTCAATACTATATTTATTTATCATTACTATTTATCATTGTTACTTATCAGTACTATATCGTTACTTATCAGTACTATATCGTTACTTATCAGTACTATATCGTTACTTATCAATACTATATCGTTACTTATCAGTACTATATCGTTACTTATCAGTACTATATCGTTACTTATCATTACTTATCAATACTATATCGTTACTTATCAGTACTATATCGTTACTTATCAATACTATATCGTTACTTATCAGTACTATATCGTTACTTATCAGTACTTATCAATACTATATCGTTACTTATCAGTACTATATCGTTACTTATCAATACTATATCGTTACTTATCATTACTATATCGTTACTTATCAATACTATATCGTTACTTATCGTTACTATATCGTTACTTATCATTACGATGTCGTTACTTATCATTACTATATCGTTACTTATCATTACTTATCAATACTATATCGTTACTTATCAGTACTATATCGTTACTTATCAATACTATATCGTTACTATATCAGTACTATATCGTTACTATATCAGTACTTATCAATACTATATCGTTTGTCTTATCAGTACTATATCGTTAAATATCAGTACTATATCGGGCACTTATCAGTACTATATCAGTTAGTTTATCAATACTATATTAGTTTACTTATCAGTTTGACTAGGTGTTCTCTCAATACTATATCACTTATCAGTACTATATCGTTACTTATCAGTACTTTATATCGTTAAGCTTATCAATACTATATCTCTGGGCTAAGCCCTTATCAGTACTTATCAATACTATATGTTTGACTTATCAGTACTATATCGTTACTAGGTATCAATACTATATCAATTGACTAGGTGTCAGTACTTATTTAGTACTAGTATTCTCTGGGCTAAGCCCTTTGTTATCAGTACTATATCGTTAGTTTATCAGTACTCTATCGTTAGTTTATCAATACTATATTCTCTGGGCCACTTATCAGTACTTGACTAATACTATATCGTTACTTATCAGTACTATATTCTCTACTTATCATTACTATGTTCTCTGGGCGTTACTTATCATTTCTTTATGTTTGACTAGGTGTTCTCTGGGCTACTTTGTTATTTCGTGTTTGACTAAATATCTGGGCTACTTTGTTAGTTTATCGTTTGACTATGTATCTCTGGGCCAAGCTCTTTGTTATTTAGTGTTTGACTATATATTCTCTTACTAAGCCCTTTGTTATTTGTGTTTGACTATATATCTCTGGGCTACTTTGTTAGTTTATGTTTGATCGGTGTTCTCTACTAAATATTCTCTGGGCTAAGCCCTTTGTTAGTTTACTAAATTATGTTTGACTAGGTGTTTCTGGGCCAAGCCCTTTGTTAGTATGTTTGACTAGGTGTTCTTTATCGTTACTATATATCGTTACTAAATATCGTTACTAAATTTGTTAGTTTAGTGTTTGACTAGGTGTTCTCTGGGCCAAGCCCTTTGTTATTTAGTGTTTGACTAGGTGTTTCTGGGCCAAGCCCTACTAAATGTTTGATCGTTACTAAATATGTTTGACTAGGTGTTCTCTGGGCTAAGCCCTTTGTTAGTTTAGTGTTTGACTAGGTGTTCTCTGGGCTAAGCCCTTTGTTACTGTTTGACTCGGTTTCTCTGGGCCACTCTTTGTTATCGTTTTGACTATATATCGTTTGTTAGTTTTTTTGATCGTTTCTCTGGGCTAAATTTAGTGTTTGACTATGTTCTCTGGGCTAAGCTTTGTATATTATTATTCTTTATCATTACTTAGTGTTTGACTATGTCAGAAGCCCATGAAAAATGAATGAATGGACTTGGGCCAAACGTTAGTTTAGTGTTTGATAGGTGTTCTCTGGGCGTTCCAAAATGTGCCGTTAGTTTAGTGTTTGACTAGGTGTTCTCTGGGCAAGGCAGAGTGTTTGACTAGGTGTCTCTGGGCCAAGTGGGTTTAGTGTTTGACTAGGTGTTCTCTGGGCCAAGCCCTTTGTTAGTTTAGGTTTGACTAGGTGTTCTCTGGGCTAAGCCCTTTGTTAGTTTATGTTTGACTAGGTGTTCTCTGGGCTAAGCCCTTTGAAGGCAATGTTCTCTGGGCCAGTTTTGTTAAGTGTTTGACTAGGTGTTCTCTGGGCTAAATTTAGTGTTTGACTAGGTGTTCTCTGGGCCACAGTCTAGTGTTTGACCAGGTGTTCTCTGGGCCCAGTCCACAGTGTTTGACTAGGCTCCAGTCCTTTGTTACAGTCTAGGCCCAGTCCACAGTCTTGACTAGGTGTTCTCAGGGCCACAGTCTAGTGTTTGACAGTCCACTGACTAAGCCCTTTGTCCACAGTTTAGTGTTTGACTAGTCCACAGACTAGGTGTTCCCAGTCCACAGTTAGTTTAGTGTTTGACTAGACTCTGGGCCAAGCCCTTTGTTAGTTTAGTGTTTGACTAGGTTCTCTGGGCCAAGCCCTTTGTTAGTGTTTGACTAGTGTTCCAGTGTTTGACTCTCTGACTAAGCCCTTTGTTAGTTTAGTGTTTGACTAGGTGTTCTCTGGGCAAGTCTTTGTTAGTTTAGTGTTTGACAGTGTTCTCTGGGCAAGCCTTTGTTAGTTTAGTGTTTGACTAGTGTTCACAGTTACTAGGCCTGGGCTAAGCCCTTTGTTAGTTTAGTGTTTGACTAGGTGTTCTCTGGGCCAAGCCCTTTGTTAGTTTAGTGTTTGACTAGACTCTGGGCCAAGCCAGTTTAGTGTTTGACTAGGTGTTCTCAGTCCAAGACTTTGTTAGTTTAGTGTTTGACTAGGTGTTCTCTGGGCCAAGCTTTTGTTAGTTTAGTGTTTGACTAGGTGTTCTCTGGGCCAACCCTTTGTTAGTTTAGTGTTTGACTAGGTGTTCTCTGGGCCAAGCCTTTGTTTTTAGTTCTGTTCTCTGGGCCAAGCCCTTTGTTAGTTTAGTGTTTGACTAGGTGTTCTCTGGGCCAAGCTCTTTGTTAGTTTAGTGTTTGACTAGGTGTTCTCTGGGCCAAGCCCTTTGTTAGTTTAGTGTTTGACTAGGTGTTCTCTGGGCCAAGCCCTTTGTTAGTTTAGTGTTTGACTAGGTGTTCTCTGGGCTAAGCCCTTTGTTAGTTTAGTGTTTGACTAGGTGTTCTCTGGGCCAAGCCCTTTGTTAGTTTAGTGTTTGACTAGGTGTTCTCTGGGCCAAGCCCTTTGTTAGTTTAGTGTTTGACTAGGTGTTCTCTGGGCCAAGCCCTTTGTTAGTTTAGTGTTTGACTAGGTGTTCTCTGGGCCAAGCCCTTTGTTAGTTTAGTGTTTGACTAGGTGTTCTCTGGGCCAAGCCCTTTGTTAGTTTAGTGTTTGACTAGGTGTTCTCTGGGCCAAGCCCTTTGTTAGTTTAGTGTTTGACTAGGTGTCTTCTGGGCTAAGCCCTTTGTTAGTTTAGTGTTTGACTAGGTGTTTTCTGGGCCAAGCTCTTTGTTAGTTTAGTGTTTGACTAGGTGTTCTCTGGGCTAAGCCCTTTGTTAGTTTAGTGTTTGACTAGGTGTTCTCTGGGCCAAGCCCTTTGTTAGTTTAGTGTTTGACTAGGTGTTCTCTGGGCCAAGCCCTTTGTTAGTTTAGTGTTTGACTAGGTGTTCTCTGGGCCAAGCCCTTTGTTAGTTTAGTGTTTGACTAGGTGTTCTCTGGGCTAAGCCCTTTGTTAGTTTAGTGTTTGACTAGGTGTTCTCTGGGCCAAGCCCTTTGTTAGTTTAGTGTTTGACTAGGTGTTCTCTGGGCCAAGCCCTTTGTTAGTTTAGTGTTTGACTAGGTGTTCTCTGGGCTAAGCCCTTTGTTAGTTTAGTGTTTGACTAGGTGTTCTCTGGGCTAAGCCCTTTGTTAGTTTAGTGTTTGACTAGT
>NC_068447.1:7449346-7481846 GCF_023373465.1 Oncorhynchus keta
TGTCTTCAACCACCAACTTACCATCCTGAGACCAGGCCGAGTATAGCCCAAGGGGGGGCGCGAACCCAGATGTCTACATTGTAGAAAATAGTAAAAATAAATGAAAAACCCTTGCCATTTCTGAGGCTGGTAACTCCTTTCCCGTGGCGGTCCTCATGGGAGCCAGTTTCATCATAGCTCTTGATGGCTTTTGCGACTGTACTTGAAGAAACTTTCGAAGTTCAAGAAATTTTCCACATTGACTGACCTTCATATCTTAAAGTTTCTCTTTGCTTATTTGAGCTGTTCTTGCCATAATATGGACTTGGTCTTTTACCAAATAGGGCTATCTTCTGTACACCACCCCTACCTTGTCACAACACAACTGATTGGCTCAAACGTGTTATGAAGGAAAGAAATTCCACAAATGAACTTTTAACAATGCACACCTGTTTATTGAAATGCATTCCAGGTGACTACCTCATGAAGCTGGTTGAGAGAATGCCAAGAGTGTGCAAAGCTGTCATCAAGGCAACGTGTGGCTCCTTTGAAGAATCTCAAATATAAAATAGATTTAGATTTGTTTAACACTTTTTAAAAATTACTGCATGATGTAACAATGTAAATAATAGTACAAATGAAGGACACCCCTTTAATGAGTAGGTGTGTTCAAACTCTTGACTGGTATTGTGTTTATTCATTTAAAAAAATGTTGGAGGGCCTTATTGCTTTTAGCCCGTACAAATACATCGAATAACAGGTTCACTACATGGAACAACTTTCTCTTAAAAAGTTCTCCTTTAGTTTCAAATTGTTTCATTGTCTCCAGACACTTGCCATGTCTCCTCTCTTCCTCTCCTTTTCTCCATTGTTTATATATTCTAATACAGTTGTCGCAGTGACCTAATACAGTGACCTAATCCTTTATGTCCCTGGACGCTGGCTTTGGCACCGTCTGGTGTCAGATGACAGAGGCACTGTTTTAGTCTCCATTCCTCTCCTCTCCTCCCCTGTTCCCCTCCTCCCCTGGACCTGTCATCCTCTCATCCCCTGGACCTGTCATCCTCTCCTCTCCTGTTACTGTCATCCTCTCCTCCTCTCCTCCCCTGTTCCTCTCCTCCCCTGGACCTGTCATCCTCTCCTCCCCTGTTCCTGTCATCCTCTCCTCTCCTGTTACTGTCATCCTCTCCTCCCCTGTTACTGTCATCCTCTCCTCCCCTGTTACTGTCATCCTCTCCTCCCCTGTTACTGTCATCCTCTCCTCCCCTGTTCCTCTCCTCCCCTGGACCTGTCATCCTCTCCTCCCCTGGACCTGTCATCCTCTCCTCTCCTGTTACTGTCATCCTCTCCTCTCCTGTTACTGTCATCCTCTCCTCCCCTGTTACTGTCATCCTCTCCTCCTCTCCTCCCCTGTTCCTCTCCTCCCCTGTACCTGTCATCCTCTCCTCCTCTCCTCCCCTGGACCTGTCATCCTCTCCTCCCCTGTTCCTCCTTTCCTGTCATCCTCTCCTCCCCTGTTACTGTCCTCCTCTCCTTCCCTGTTACTGTCATCCTCTCCTCCCCTGTTCCTCTCCTCCCCTGTTCCTCCTTTCCTGTCCTCCTCTCCTTCCCTGGACCTGTCATCCTCTCCTCCCCTGTTACTGTCATCCTCTCCTCCCCTGTTCCTCCTTTCCTGTCCTCCTCTCCTCCCCTGTTACTGTCCTCCTCTCCTCCCCTGTTACTGTCCTCCTCTCCTCCCCTGTTACTGTCCTCCTCTCCTTCCCTGTTACTGTCCTCCTCTCCTCCCCTGTTACTGTCCTCCTCTCCTTCCCTGATACTGTCCTCCTCTCCTTCCCTGATACTGTCCTCCTCTCCTCCCCTGTTACTGTCCTCCTCTCCTCCCCTGTTACTGTCCTCCTCTCCTCCCCTGTTACTGTCCTCCTCTCCTCCCCTGTTACTGTCCTCCTCTCCTCCCCTGTTACTGTCCTCCTCTCCTCCCCTGTTACTGTCCTCTCCTTCCCTGTTACTGTCCTCCTCTCCTCCCCTGTTACTGTCCTCCTCTCTCCTCTGTCCCTGTTACTGTCCTCCTCTCCTCCCCTGTTACTGTCCTCCTCTCTCCCTGTTACTGTCCTCCTGTTACTGTCCTCCCTCCCCTGTTACTGTCCTCTCCTCCCCTGTTACTGTCCTCCTCTCCTCCCCCTGTTACTGTCCTCCTCCTTCCCTGTTACTGTCCTCCTCCTTCCCTGTTACTGTCCTCCCTCTCCTTCCTTTCCTGTTACTGTCCTCCTCCCTTTACCCTGATACTGTCCTCCTCTCCTCCCCTGTTACTGTCCTCCTCTCCTCCCCTGTTACTGTCCTCCTCTCCTCCCCTGTTACTGTCCTCCTCTCCTCCCCTGTTACTGTCCTCCTCTCCTCCCCTGTTACTGTCCTCCTCTCCTCCCCTGTTACTGTCCTCCTCTCCTCCCGTTACTGTCCTCCTCTCCTCCCCTGTTACTGTCCTCCTCTCCTCCCCTGTTACTGTCCTCTTCTTCTCCCCTGTTACTGTCCTCTTCTTCTCCCCTGTTACTGTCCTCCTCCCCTGTTACTCCCTTCCTCTTATCTCCATATCTTATGTTCCCAGACACGGGCTACGGCAGCATCTACGTGTCAGACGACAGGGGTACGGTGTACTCTAAGTCTCTGGAGCGTCACCTCTACACCACCACAGGGGGAGACACCGACTTCACCAACGTTACCTCTCTACGAGGGGTCTTCATCACCAGCATACTGGCAGAGGGTAGGGACCACACACACACACACACACACACACACACACACACACACACACCTGCTTTGAATCCCCCAACAGGTAGAGCAGGCCTGAGATGGTAAAGGGAGTTCCAAAGGCATTGGTGCGTGACTGTGTCCCAGACGCCTGTTTTGTCAGACCACGGTGTGTTCCGCCGTAACAGTTATGAGGCCGAGGATCAATGACTTTCATTAGCTGTTCAGTGTGAGTTCAGCTGCATGTCTATAGGAAGAGCCAAACATGGAGAAACGCTGGATTACATCTATATGTCTCTCAGAATAACCTCGTCGTTGTCTTTATTTATTTCTCCTCCAGACGGCTCGGTGCAGTCCGTGGTGTCCTTCGACCAGGGAGGGGAATGGGTGCCCCTGCAGAAGCCTGCCAACACCAAGTGTGACTCCACAGCCAAAGACCCCGACAAGTGCAGTCTCCACATCCACGCAGCTTACAGCACGGCTATGAAGCTGAACGTCCCCATGCTGCCTCTCAGTGAACCAAACGCTGTAGGACTCATCATGGCGCACGGTAAATCACTCACACACACACACACACACACCATCCTCATTAACCTGTCCATGACTATTTCAATTTGACTAAGCAAAAAGGACAGGCAGTTGTGATTGTGCCGGAGGCTGGTCCAGCGTTGACACTCGTGGTTCATGTCTAGACTCAGCCACTGATCTGTGGCCTTCTCCCGTAATCTAAAAGACATACAGTGCCTTCGCAAAGTATTTAGGCCCTGAGACTTTTTCCACTTTTTGTTTTTTAACGTTACAGCCTTATTCTAAAATGGATTAAATAAATACAAATCCTCAGCAATCTACACACAATAACCCCATAATGACATCACAATACTCCGTAATGACATCACAATACCCCGTAATGACATCACAATACCCCGTAATGACATCACAATACCCCGTAATGACATCACGATACCCCGTAATGACATCACAATAACCCCGTAATGACATCACAATACCCCGTAATGACATCACGATACCCCGTAATGACATCACGATACCCCGTAATGACATCACAATACCCCGTAATGACATCACAATACCCCATAATGACAAAGTGAAAACAGGTTTTTAGACATGTTTGCAAATATATTACAAATCAAAAAACAGAAATACCTTATTCACATAATTAATTTTGACCATTTGCTATGAGACTAGAAATTGTACCTCAGGTGCATCCTGTTTCCATTGATCATCCTTGAGATGTTTCTACAACTTGATTAGAGTCCATCTGTTTTCAATTCAATTGATTGGACATGAAAGGAAAGGCACCCACCTGTCTATATAAGGTCCCACAGTTGACAGTGCATGTCAGAGAAAAAACCAGGCCATGAGGTCGAAGGAATTGTCCATAGAGTTCTGAGACAGGATGGTATCGAGGCACAGATCTGGGGAAGAACCCATGAGACAGGATGGTACCGAGACACAGATCTGGGGAAGAACCCATGAGACAGGATGGTACCGAGGCACAGATCTGGGGAAGAACCCATGATGAGACAGGATGGTACCGAGGCACAGATCTGGGGAAGAACCCATGAGACAGGATGGTACCGAGGCACAGATCTGGGGAAGAACCCATGAGACAGGATGGTACCGAGGCACAGATCTGGGGAAGAACCCATGAGACAGGATGGTACCGAGGCACAGATCTGGGGAAGAACCCATGAGACAGGATGGTACCGAGGCACAGATCTGGGGAAGAACCCAGGATGATGAGGGGAAGAACCCAGGATGGTACCGAGGCACAGATCTGGGGAAGAAGAACCCACAGATCTGAAGAACCCATGAGACAGGATGGTACCGAGGCACAGATCTGGGGAAGAACCCATGAGACAGGATGGTACCGAGACACAGATCTGGGGAAGAACCCATGAGACAGGATGGTACCGAGGCACAGATCTGGGGAAGAACCCATGAGACAGGATGGTACCGAGGCACAGATCTGGGGAAGAACCCATGAGACAGGATGGTACCCAGGATGGTACCCAGGTCTGCATTATCTACATTCTGAGATAAAAGGAACACGCCTGAATGGACGGAGTTCTCCTCCTGGTCTGGATAGTTTAGAGCTGATGTTACATTGACAGAGTTGAAGCTGATTGTGTGCTGTAAACACACATACACCTGTGTCAGTCCATCACCTTGATGGACCACACCCTGCTGGCATGCAAATGGGGACATGCAAAATGTAGTCAATATCGCACCACTAAGTGACTGTGATTATGATTGAAGAGGATATGCCGTGCAGTGTGTTATGGATAGGGCTGTGAGGTTTCTTCTTCTTCCTGATAGGTCAAATGGTTCAGAAGGTCCATCTGTTCTCTAAACGGATTGGTGCATCCATTAAAAAAATAATAATAATAATAATAATTTTTAAATGAATGATATACTGAATAGAAAATGGATTCTTGAAGAATATACAGTAACTTAATAAATAGTTAAACTATCAGATGACAGAGGCTACACCTTACTGTCTATTTAATTTTGACCCCTTAACTAAGGGAGTGTGGGCGATGCCATCTCTGTGATGAAGCCCGTCTGAGATGGAGGTTACCCCCCTAACCTCTCAGGGAGTGTGGGCGATGCCATCTCTGAAGCCTGACGCCCAGATGATGGAGGTTACACCTTAATTTTGACCTCTAACTCTCCCCTCTGACCCCTAACCTCTCAGGGAGTGATGAAGCCTGACGTGTTCGTGTCAGATGATGGAGGTTACACCTGGCTACAGGCCCTGGAGGGACCTCACCACTATGCCATCCTGGACTCTGGTGGACTCCTGGTGGCCGTGGAGCACTCTGCTCAGCCCATCAAAGACATCAAGTACGTCTGTGTGTCCATAAGAAGGGCTCTGATCAAAAGTTGTGTACTGAATAGGGAATAGATCGGGGTGTCGTTTCAGACGGGCGACGCAGGAAGCCTGGATCCCAGTCTCGGACTATTCGGCTGTAAGACAAAACTGGTACCCAGGCTAGAATGTAGAGGCCAAGAAAGAAAGAAACCACTTAAACGTACAATAAAACACCTCATTCCGCTGATATACAGTAATGTGTTCTTTCCTGTCAGGTTTTCCACTGACGAGGGCCAGTGCTGGCACGTTCACCAGTTCACCAGCGATCCCATCCACTTCACAGGGCTAGCGTCGGAGCCGGGGGCGAGGTCTATGAACGTCAGTGTCTGGGGCTACAGAGACTCTCTGCTCAGTCAGTACTGGGTATCAGTCACCATCGACTTCAGAGAGCTGCTCACGAGAGACTGTGAGTACAAGTAATACCATGGGATACAGCTACTGTAGGCTAATGATGTGATACAGACATGCATTATAACACTGACCCAGTCTTCATTATAACTGCTACAGACATCAGTACCCAGTGGGTTATAACAGTACCCAGACCATTATAACGACTGAGTACCCAGACATTCATTATAACACTGAGCTGCTCACTGAGTACCCAGACTGTGATAACACTGAGTACAAGTAATAACCATGGGATACAGCTACTGTAGGCTAATGATGTGATACAGACATGCATTATAACACTGAGTACCCAGTACCTAGACATTCATTATAACACTGAGTACCCAGACATGCATTATAACACTGAGTACCCAGACGGGCATTATAACACTGAGTACCCAGTACCTAGACGGGCATTATAACACTGAGTACCCAGTACCCAGACATGCATTATAACACTGAGTACCCAGACGTGCATTATAACACTGAGTACCCAGACGTGCATTATAACACTGAGTACCCAGACGTGCATTATAACACTGAGTACCCAGACATGCATTATAACACTGAGTACCCAGACGTGCATTATAACACTGAGTACCCAGACATTCATTATAACACTGAGTACCCAGACATGCATTATAACACTGAGTACCCAGTACCCAGACATTCATTATAACACTGAGTACCCAGACATGCATTATAACACTGAGTACCCAGTACCCAGACATTCATTATAACACTGAGTACCCAGACATTCATTATAACACTGAGTACCCAGACATTCATTATAACACTGAGTACCCAGACATTCATTATAACACTGAGTACCCAGACATTCATTATAACACTGAGTACCCAGACATGCATTATAACACTGAGTACCCAGCACACTGAGTACCCAGGGAAAAAACCCAGCTGCATTATAACACTGTAATAGATGGCTTATAACTGGGTACCCAGACATGCAGCATTATAACACTGGTACTTCATTATAACACTGAGTACCCAGTACCCAGACATGCATTATAACACCAGACGGGCATTATAACACTGAACCCAGTACCCAGACATGCATTATAACACTGAGTACCCAGTACCCAACATTCATTATAACACTGTACCCAGTACCCAGACATGCATTATAACACTGAGTACCCAGACAAGTTATAACACTGAGTACTCAGACATGCATTATAACACCGAGTACCTAGACGGGCATTATAACCCACTGAACTAAAGCCTCGTGCAAACTCATGTCTGTTTCTCAGGTGAGGACCAAGACTACGTGCAGTGGCTGGCGCACTCTGATGACATCAGCGACCCTAACGACGGCTGTATGCTGGGTTACAAGGAGAAGTTCCTGCGTCTGAGGAAGGCCTCTGTCTGCTTGAACGGACGGGACTACGAGGTCGACAAGCAACCCGCCCCTTGTCTCTGCACCCTGGACGACTTTCTGTGGTGAGAGAGGTCGAGTCCTCGTGACTCTGTTCCCTTGGCCACGCTAGTATACTGCCTGAGATCAAGCCGTTGTATTGGGCATGCATTCTGGTGTGGCGCTATGGAGATGGGAACGTAACCACAATGGTATTTAAAGTCGGGCGAACTTTACCGTTTGCTGCATATGTTTCAGTCAGCTCCAGTACACTGTGGTGGTCACCCTAGCTACTGTACACTGTGGTGGTCACCCTAGCTACTGTACACTGTGGTGGTCACCCTAGCTACAGTACACTGTGGTGGTCACCCTAGCTACTGTACACTGTGGTGGTCACCCTAGCTACAGTACACTGTGGTGGTCACCCTAGCTACAGTAAACTGTGGTGGTCGCCCTAGCTACAGTAAACTGTGGCGGTCGCCCTAGCTACAGTACATAGTGGTGGTCACCCTAGCTACTGTACACTGTGACGGTCACCCTAACTGCAGTACACTGTGGCGGTCACCCTAGCTACAGTACACTGTGGCGGTCACCCTAGCTACAGTACACTGTGGCGGTCACCCTAGCTACTGTACACTGTGGTGGTCACCCTAGCTACTGTACACTGTGGCGGTCACCCTAGCTACTGTACACTGTGGCGGTCACCCTAGCTACTGTACACTGTGGCGGTCACCCTAGCTACAGTACACTGTGGCGGTCACCCTAGCTACAGTACACTGTGGTGGTCACCCTAGCTACAGTACACTGTGGTGGTCACCCTAGCTACAGTACACTGTGGTGGTCACCCTACTGTAGCTACTGTACACTGTGGCGGTCACCCTAGCTACTGCTACTACTGTACACTAGTGGCGGTCACCCTAGCTACTGTACATAGTGGCGGTCACCCTAGCTACTGTACATAGTGGCGGTCACCCTAGCTACTGTACATCAGTACATAGTGGCGGTCACCCTAGCTACTGTTGTACACTGGCGGTCACCCTAGCTACTGTACACTGTGGCGGTCACCCTAGCTACTGTACACTGTAGCGGTCACCCTAGCTACTGTACACGGTCACCCTAGCTACTGTACACTGTGGCGGTCACCCTAGCTACTGTACACTGTGGTGGTCACCCTAGCTCACTGCCACCCTAGCTACTGTACACTGTGGCGGTCACCCTAGCTACTGTACACTGTGGCGGTCACCCTAGCTACAGTACACTGTGGCGGTCAGTGGTGGCGGTCACCCTAGCTACTGTACACTGTGGCGGTCACCCTAGCTACTGTACACTGTGGCGGTCACCCTAGCTACTGTACACTGGCGGTCACCCTAGCTACAGTACATAGTGGCGGTCACCCTAGCTACAGTGGCACCCTAGTGGTGGTCACCCTAGCTACAGTACATAGTGGTGGTCACCCTAGCTACTGTACATAGTGGTGGTCACCCTAGCTACAGTACACTGTGGCGTTCACCCTAGCTACTGTACATAGTGGCGGTCACCCTAGCTACTGTACACTGTGGCGGTCACCCTAGCTACTGTACACTGTGGTGGTCACCCTAGCTACAGTACATTGTGGTGGTCACCCTAGCTACAGTACATAGTGGTGTTCACCCTAGCTACAGTACATAGTGGTGGTCACCCTAGCTACTGTACACTGGCGGTCACCCTAGCTACTGTACACTGTGGTGGTCACCCTAGCTACTGTACACTGTGGTGGTCACCCTAGCTACTGTACACTGTGGTGGTCACTCTAGCTACTGTACATAGTGGTGGTCACCCTAGCTACTGTACATTGTGGTGGTCACCCTAGCTACTGTACATAGTGGTGGTCACCCTAGCTACTGTACATAGTGGTGGTCACCCTAGCTACTGTACATAGTGGTGGTCACCCTAGCTACTGTACATAGTGGTGGTCACCCTAGCTACTGTACATAGTGGTGGTCACCCTAGCTCCAGACAGTTTACCAGTGGCAGAAGAATAGTAATTGTTCTCAACACCACTAACTGTGCTGTCTGCCTGCTGTCCCTGTCCAACCTGCTCCACGCTGCCATCCTGCAGTGACTTTGGGTACTATCGTAAAGAGAACAGCTCCGAGTGTGTGGAGCAGCCGGACCTGAAGGGCCACGTTCTGGAGTTCTGTCTGCAAGGCAAGAAGGAGCTGCTGCAGACCAGAGGGTAAGGCTTTAGTCATCTGTTGTCCAACCTGGATCTCCTGCGCTGTGTATCACAAGACTGTGTTAGCCCACTGTGCTAAAGTCTAGGAATTAGCTTGAGGAGCTAACACAAGTCTACAGGTCTCAGACAAGGTGACTTATCAGAGTGTGGAACCACCTGATCGTGCTGCACAACTGTCAATAGTCATGGTAGCACATGGGTTCCTATTTCTGGAAGTTTCTCTCTGTGCATACGGCATGACAACGATGGAAAAGTAAAAAAAAATATATATATATTTTTTAAAAACTTTTATATATATTTAAGCACAAGCATTTTGCTACAATAACATCTGCTAACTATGTGTATGTGACCAATGACATCTGCTAACTATGTGTATGTGACCAATACAATTTGATTTAATTAAGATCCTTTCTTTGTGACCATGACTGACCACTAACCATGTCGTCTTGGTCCACAGCTATAGGAAGATCCCTGGGGATAAGTGTGAGGGAGGAACACAGCCGGAAAGAAAAGAGATCGACCTCAGTAAGAGGTGTGTCAATGACCTACTGGGACCTCAGGAACTACTGGTGAGTAGAGATGACCACGTCACTGGTTTTCACTGGTTCTCACTGGTTCCCACTGGTCTTCAGTGGTCCACACTGGTTTTCACTGGTTCTCACTGGTCTTCAGTGGTCTTCACTGGTTCTCACTGGTCTTCAGTGGTCCACACTGGTTTTCACTGGTTCTCACTGGTCTTCAGTGGTCCACACTGGTTTTCACTGGTTCTCACTGGTCTTCAGTGGTCCACACTGGTTTTCACTGGTTCTCACTGGTCTTCAGTGGTCCACACTGGTTTTCACTGGTCTTCAGTGGTCCACACTGGTTTTCACTGGTTCTCACTGGTCCTGTTCTAGAATGTCAAAAAAACAATGGAAGGAATCCTTGCGTAACATTTATTGAATTTGACAACTTACGTATAACAAGGGCAGTTTGAACGTGGAATCACTTAAAACATTTTAACCCAAGAGACTGACAGAAAGATTGATTGGGATTTCATCTTCAAAACAGTGTAAACCTCAGTAACCATCATAACCACATGACCTTAATCCTGCTGCACGGCTGTCAGTAGTCATGGTAACACATGCTTTCCCATTTCTGGAAGTCTCTCTCTCTCTATGTATACTGCATGACAACGATGGAAGAGTTGTCCTTGTACTCTCTCTGTATCTCTCCCCTCCTAAAGACGGGCGGCCATCTGTCCAGCTCAGCGGCCATCGTAGTGACGGTTCTGATCATTGTCCTGCTCAGTGTCGTGGCCGGGTTCCTCTTTGTCAAGAAGTACGTCTGCGGTGGAAGGTCAGTACAGCAACTGTCGTTTTAAGATCGATACATAGCAAATCAAGCTATACTGTTGTTTTAAGATCGATACATAGCAAATCAAGCTATACTGTTGTTTTAAGATCGGTACATAGCAAATCAAGCTATACTGTTGTTTTAAGATCGGTACATAGCAAATCAAGCTATACTGTTGTTTTAAGATCGGTACATAGCAAATCAAGCTATACTGTTGTTTTAAGATCGGTACATAGCAAATCAAGCTATACTGTTGTTTTAAGATCGGTACATAGCAAATCAAGCTATACTGTTGTTTTAAGATCGGTACATAGCAAATCAAGCTATACTGTTGTTTTAAGATCGGTACATAGCAAATCAAGCTATACTGTTGTTGTTGTTGTTGTTTAAGATCAGAGACGGGCACAGTGAATTTTTAAAAAAATATCTGAGCCAGCACCGTTTGGTTCTGGTCGGCACAATGATGTGTGAAAAGGTTATAAGTGGCTCGGGCTGTTTTGATTGGCTCCTCCAGGTTCCTGGTACACAGGTACTCTGTCCTACAGCAGCATGCTGAGGCCCAGGGAGACGGAGTCGACGAGCCATTAGACAGCAACCACACTCGGGCTAGCAACAAGACCGGCTTACACGATTCAGACGAGGTAATGGTACAAACACACAAACGTTTCTTTTGTATGGCCTCCGCACTTATTATAAATATACAATTTGCCTCAATCCCTTGGTGAAGAATTGGTTGTGACTTTCCTTTGCCTCTGTGTTTTCTCTAGTCCTTCCTATTAAAGGTCCACTTACATAGGAATGCTGTTTGTTCTCTGTGTGTCTCTAGGATCTTCTGGAGTAACAGGTGGCATTTTCAGCTACCAGGAGGAACCCCTAGCCTCCTGTCTCTCCTTTACAACCTAGAAGCTCCTGCAGCTACCAGGGGAATCTAGTCTCCTGTCTGTCCTTAGGCTCACTGCTCTATATTGAAGAACAAGTTTGTCCTATGTGTACACCGAGGCTCGCTGCTGCTCTCTCTTCTTCACTTCCTGTTACTTCCTCCTTCTCCCCTCCACCATGACCCTTTAACTCTTAACCCCTGACCTTACATCGCCTGGTGGAGAGTCCTTCTAACGCAGCTCTCATCAGTGAGGTATCCAATGAGGCTTTCTGTTCTGAGTGAAACACACATACAGAGTTCAGCAGGAGAGCAACGGGGGCCAGTAAGTAGTGTTGTTGTGGTTGATTTTAGAATGTATTCTACCAAGTTCCTTTGGGAACAATTGAGTGATGGAATGTGGTGGTTCTGGACTACTGGTGAACATTTAAATAATGGACCTCTGGAACTGCTGTGTAGAAGCTGTTTTTATCATCATCAGCATCTTCTCTTAACAACATAAAGCAATCTTTTTTTCAACCAAGTGAACATAAACAACATTACGGGTTATACACGCTTGGGACTGGGGCTCTTGGGAATATTACGTATACGCTTCTAATGAAGACTTCCTGTTTCCCCCCCTACACAGCTTTCCTTTTTTCATTGATGTGACAGAGTCAGGGACATGGTACATGGGTTGCTGTTGGGTACTGTGGCTTGGAATAATTATTTGTAAGTATTTTGCCTAAGTAATAAGATGCAAGTGGAAATATTTATAAGCATTTAAAGTTGGATAGCAATAACATGTTTTTAGATCCACTGTATCAACACTAAGCTTTCATAGCAGGAGTGAATGTCCTCCAAACTAGACTGAACTAAAGTGACGTATCCTAACCTGAGAAATGTGTACCTGACTCAAACTTTCACCTCCTAAATCATGCATTTCAATGGGGTAATACAAATGTGTTGCGTGCATGTATTTCAAATTATAATTTGGCTGTGGAACACTGTCCTTTTTTGTTGTTGTATTTGAAAACTGTCTGTTTTAGTTAGTCAGAGGGAGAAAATCTAGTGTACAAATAGCTATTGGCCTTACGCCTCTTCATTTCTCAATAAAATAATTCTTACTTGTGTTTTAATATGTTACGGTAATCCTACACCAGTGACGGTAGATCTAAAAGTGAAGAAAGAACAGTTGGAATCCATCACTGGACTACACAATGAGTTAGCGCTAACACACACACACACACAACCACACACACACACAACCACACACACACACACACACACAAACACAACCACACACACACACAAACATTGGGGCTGCTGGTTTATATTTGGCTGCTACTGTGCCCAGGTGTTGCATTGTGGGCAGAGCATGTTTGAGCTGTAGATAGGAGCTGATAAGATGGAGAGGGCACCAACGTAAACACAGGAACTAAAAGCACATAAATGTAAATGTAGTACATAGATCTGAACATTATTGATGAAGCAGTTTGCTAGAAGAAGTGGGTTTTTATAACAATGTTGTATGGATGTGTAGCAGTTTAACACTGGCGTGCCTGTTTTCAGTGTGTGTAGAACCGACCTCTATGTACTGTAGCTCACATGTGAATATGAGATGAGCTAATTCTACTGAATAACATATTTTATTACAGTTTAACTACCTGAGAAGGTCATTGACTTAGTTTCAGAGACAGAATCATTCTAGCCTTGGAAGCCCATTTGGGGGTAACGTCTGTGTAGTATGGGGGGGGGTTGGGTCTGTGCCTTCCCAATGAGTGGCAAGTGTATGTACTGTCTATAATAGATTCAAAGTGTGCATCCCAAATAGCACCTTGTTCCCTATATAGGGGACTACTTTTGACCAGGGCCCATAGGATGCACCCTAGATATCAGATGTCTGTGTAACCACAGTTGCATTCACTTTGTCATTGACACCCCTGTAGATTGCACTTAGTGTAAATATGTGAATAAGGATTTCACCTCAAATGAAACCCCCTTCAATACCGACTTCTGTTCCCTCCCAATCTATAAAACAATGGGAACATAAAACTCATTTGATTCCCTTGTCATGTAATACAACTTGATTTGTCCACGGTGAAACAGACAAATGCAATGTTTCATCTCATTTATAATGCAGCCTATACTTGGGTGTTCGGGTTTGTACAAAAACATCTCTGTACTTGCACAGGACTAAAATAAATGTCGATTGGCATTAGAGGCAACACCTATACTGTAGTTAACACTGGGAAGACCCTTGTTCTGAATGATTCATACCTATTTAATCATGCTGGTTTTATGTCTTTGATTTGAGAGGTGAGACTTTTTTTTCTTACATTTTTAAAATGGCTGTATAAAGAAATAATTGTGATGGCTCAATTGTTGAATCTGGGTATCGCCTGTGTATCTCTTGTTCTGTATATTTGAGATAATTTTGCTTTGGGTTGACGACCAATAAATTAACTTGCCCCTTTGAAAGTTGCCTCTTCTGGACTAAAATTACATTTCATTCCAATGTCAATATGTGCAACATTCAAGAAAACAAAGTATAGAATCAAAACTTGTGACTAACCCATACATTTGAAATGGTGCTTTATTGGTTTGCGGCATAATCAGAGTCTCCGGCATCTTCCAACAGAAGTCTATTGCATTTGACTGTATTTAGGAAACCAACACATTAACAACATCTCAGGCCACTTCTAAAATGGCACCCATCGGGTCCTGGTCTAAAGTAGTGCACTAATATAGGGAATAGGGTGCCATTAGCCCTGGTCAAAAGTAGTGCACTATGTAGGGAATAGGGTGCCATTTTGCTATCTCAGATTCTGTACAGGAAGTTCCCTTCACTGTCAAAGAACTCTCTCCCATTCGGTACCACTGGCGAAGGCTTTGACGACAGCATTAGTTCCTCCAGTTCTTCCTCTGAAAACACCCTTCCATCCCATCTCTCCTCCTGGTCGTCTTTCTCCTCAACCTTCTCCGACACATTGTCCTCTGGAACATTTTCCTCTTCCTCCCACTCCTCTCTCGAGTTATCTTGCCCTGAGGTGTGTCTGCTGTGCAGCGTTGGTGGGGATGAGAGCTGGGTGGGTAGTGAGGTGAGAGGAGCAGCAGGATAATTAGCAGTAGTCATCATGGCTCTTGGGCCAGGGTCATCCTCCAAGTCCCTGGCTATCAGCCTCTGGCTACTGGGGCTAGCCAGGGTGACCAGGGCACCAGTGCCACTTCCTGTGGGCAGCATGGCTGGTTTGCTACTTCTATGTCCAGAGGCAGGCAGCTGTGTTCTGCCCAGCCCCCCTGCCCCTCCACCACCAGGTAGGGCCACCTGCCTATCCTGTCCCCCTGCTCCACCCCCAGGTAGGGCTTTCTGCCTGCCCTGTCTCCTTCCAGGTAGGGCCACCTGCCCACCCTGTCCCCCTGCTCCACCCCCAGGTAGGGCCACCTGCCTGCCCTGTCCCCCTGCTCCACCCCCAGGTAGTGCCACCTGCCTGCCCTGTCCCCCTACTCCACCCCCAAGTAGGGCCACCTGCCTGTCCTGTCCCCCTGCTCCAGGTAAGGCCTGCTGTCTCAGCCTGGCCCACACGCTGGTGTCCTGTTTAGCTTTCCTCTCTGGGGTGGGGGCGAACTTGCTCCTCAGGACTCGTAGGATGACGTCACGATGGACAGAGAATCCCTCTGCCAGACGGTCAACGGTCCATTCCTCTGGTAGCTCCTGCTTCAGATACCTGGGGTGTAGTCAGTAATTGAGTCATTGAGGCAAAACGTTGACAATGTTGCAGACACAGCTGACACGACTCCCTAGTCTACCTGACAGACAATCAAAACATGTCATTCATTCAGTACAGCAAAGCAAACGGTGGCTACTTTGATAAATCTCAAATCTATTTATATATAAACACTTTTTTTGGCTCACTCCATGATTTCATAGTTGATGTTTTCACAATTCTACAATGTAGAAAATGGTAATAAAAAAAAATGTTTTTTACTAAGACAAACCCTGGAATGAGTAGGTGTGTCCAAACTTTTGAGTTTTATACTGTGTGTGTGTGTATATAATATATTTCTGAATATTTAGTAACATTGCAGTCTTCCTCACCTGATCTGTTCCATGGCGTCCCAGCTCAACATCCTCTCTGGAGCTCCAGGCTCAGTCAGCTGTCTCTTAACTATATGGTACTTCACCGTCCTCTGTCTCCTCCTCTCTTCACTAGACAGGGGCCAAGGTGAGACGGGTGGCATTAGGCCTAGTTGCATCACGAGTGTGGAGTGACGACTTTGTTAAATGATATGATATTTATCTTAAGATACTATGTAGACCCATCACTGACTGGGTGAATGTGGCAAAGTATGTAGACGGGCATCCTTCAATAGGCCTGGTGGTCCCAGGTCTGTTTGTGCCATTTAGGGTAAATGTTTCTCACCTGAACACAGCCTGGACCTTGTCGTCTACATCGTCCAGATCTGGATCTTCAGACCTCTCCTCCCCTCTGTGTGTCTGCCTCTGATCCAGCCAGGCCTTGCTGGCATCGCTGCAGAGGTGTCGACTACAGCTCCTTGTGGGCATCACTGACAGTTTGCCAAGCCTGCAGGCTATCCTGAAAGACATCATGGCTATTCTGAAGGCTCACCACTGGTCACCAGACACTACTGGATGAAGAAAAGACAGGATCAGAAATTCTCAACATTTTCAATCTATCCGATTTGCCCAGTACGTCCATTTTGTCTGATCTAGTTAGCTAAAAAAAAAAAAAAAATTCAGCTCAATGAAATACCCTCATTGCCAATGGAAAGACGCTCAAACTTTTACAGATGCACAAAACTGAGAGCATCCTGTCGGGCTATATCACCGCAACTGAAAAACAGCTTCTATCTCAAGGCCATCAAACTGTTAAATAACCATTACTATCCGGCTACCACCCGGTTACTCAACCCTGCACCTTAGAGGCTGCTGCCCACTGTGCATAGACATGGAATCACTGGCCACTTTAATAACGTGGAATTCCATTTTACATTGTGTGCATTGTTATGAATTGTTAGATACTACTACACTGGAGCTAGGAACACAAGTATTTCGCTACAAACGCAACAACATCTGCTAAATATGTGTATGCGATCAATAAAATGTGATTTGATAGTAACCTTGGCTAGTATACAGAGCCAAAGACCTTAGCGAGTTAGCTAAATACGCCCCTTGCTGCTACCGCACATTCACATCTCACAAAGTAGTCAAACCATAACCATGTGCCTAGCCAACATTGATAGAAATAATTAACAATTGTATTCACCCAAATAAGATTCTCCTGCTTTCTTTAGCTACATTTCAGTCTAGACCTGCTTGTCTCGTGGAAACGATGCAGCCTTTCCGCAAACAGTCTGGCATACAACCTATATTTCCACATACTGCCACCTACTGGCATGTGGTGTTGAAAAACCCCCGATACACTTCAGTCACTACTTGATCGAAAATACTAAACAAACCTTAATTTAAGTAAATGCATTGATATTTACGAATATTAGACTCATATAGACTCATTAAACACAAATTATTAGTTTGAAAAGTGTTGGAGTGTGCCCTTGGCTTTCCGATAAATTTTAAAAACATAACGGTGCCGCATGATTTTCTTAATATAAGGAATTTGAAATTATTAATAATTTTACTTTTAATACGTAAGTATATTTAGCAATTACATTTACTTTTTGATACTTAAATATATTTAAAACCAAGTAATTTTAGACTTTTACTCAAGTAGTATTTAACTGGGTGACTCTCACTTTTACTTGAGTCATTTTCTATTAAGGTATCCTTACTTTTACTCAAGTATGATAAGTGGGTACTTTTTCCACAACTGACTCCAACAGTAAAAAAAAATTAAATAATAATAATCTGAGTACTACAGGCAGGACATTACATACTGAACCAATTGCGTCATCGGCCGGGTTATAAAGATCGGCAATCTTCGTCGTTCTTCGTTCCTAAACGATCACACGGCTTATTAACTCTTCGACAACGCTGTTGTTTTTTTTTTTCTTCCATTTGCGCCATTTTGTCTGCTCACTTTGGTGATTGGGCTTTGGAACCCTGAACTGGAGCCAATCAGAGGGATACCGGACAGCGGAGAGAAACGGTAATAGAAGCTCTATGGTTGTTGTCAGCACGGATTGGTTTGTCATTGACCAACCAAATTACTAACTCTACAAAATACAGGAATCGCATGTCGAAGCAAATCAACCTTGTTGTATTTTTGAACTGTAATGATTTCAGTATGAATGTAGTATAACATAATCCTTGTTACGTAACCGAGACAGATTTGCATGCTAAATGCAACGTTAGTTTGGAGATAAATCCTATAAATAATGTGATTTTTTTTGTTTGTTGTTGTTGTTGTAACTAGCTAATGTTATACGCAAATATTTATGCATTTTCAACAGGCTTCCGTTCTTTATGTGAACATTTAACTTGCTAGCTAAGCTAACTAGCTAGTCAACTATCCAGCTAGCTAGTTACCTAATGTGGTACCTGTGCCTTGTCTCAAGCTAGCTAACGTTAGCTGTGTAGCTAGCAACAGTAAAGCTAGCGAACAACAAAGAAAACAAAGCACACACTTCAAGATGTCCTTCAACAAATCTAACGTTATAGGTAGCATTTGTATTCATTTGCTGCATGATGTACCATGTAGTCCATTTAGTTAATTTCAAGAAATATTGTCCAAATCAAATTTTATTGGTCACATACAAATATTTATTTATATTTATTTATTGCGGTTGTAGCGAAAAGGTTGTACTCGGAACTGAGTGATATCCAATGATGTACCCGCCTCAGCTGAATCTTTAAATTAGGCTACAATCCTGGGGAACAAGAACCGGAAAACACATGAACGCCTGTGTTCCACATGTCTGCTGAAATGGTGACTGTTTAGCTAGTCCAGCTAATGGCCCAACAATCAATCCACAGTATTTTTCCTGTTATATGTGGCTACAACAACCTCATAGCCTATGCTTGCTTGTGTGAACCCTTTGGGATTGATATGCCAGTTTGTATTGGATTTTCCCCTTTGTATCCCTAATTTGTCACAATGCCTCTAATTTGATTGATCAAACTGTATTTTGACAATGACAGGAAGGACTGTGACTAACTGATCATGGAGTACACCACCTCAACAGGGGAGCAGATAGTCGTGCAGACGTCCAATGGGCAGATCCAACAACAGGTGAGTGTCAACGGTTCAACCTGAGCTGGATGAATCTCAACCAGACTTTACTGAGCTACACCAACGGAATACAATGTAGGCCTACATGTTGTTGAGTCTAGACTGAGAAGTGTCATTATAGGCAATTCATTTGATTATAAAATGATTCAATCTAATCTCTGAGACTTCTGGGATAAGTGAACTGTAGCTGTTCCGTGTTCATTAGGTACTAAACGTCAGAAAACAGAACAAAACAGGGAGGGGGTACCTGGATTTAGGGGCTTGTTTAAATAAGAAATGCAAATGATTATTTTTTTCCCGTTACAAAAATGCTTTGAAACGGTTTCCGGTTGCGTGCCCTAATGAACATGACCTTGTCTGCAGACTCAGGGCACAATGACGGCTGTGCAGCTGCAGACCGAGGCGCCGGTATTGACGGCCTCTGGCCAGCAGGTGCAGACACTCCAGGTAGTGGTGTGACCGTCTGCCTATGTCACATTGTCACCCGGTCACAGTATTACATCGCACTGCATTATTGTCACAGTGTACAGCATGCCTCTCGCCTACCATGATTACCATGCCCCATCTCAGTGCTAGCTTCCTTAGAATGCTATCGCTGCTCTGAGCTGCATGTCCCCAGCTCAGTGACTGGTTTGACTGAGTCAGTCCGAGTCATCCATGAAGGTACTAGCAACAGTCTGAAACATCGGATTGACCATCATATTATGGCCATTTGCCAGAGTTTTTCACCATTGTTCACGCTATGATACGCTTACACTGTCAACTGGTTCATGTGTTCATAATTTTATGTCCTAAAACAGGAATTATATTCTGTCTCAATGACACGCTTGGTGTTTTCTCTGCGCTCTGGCTGTGACATGAAACTGCAGAGTTAAAGTATACACTGAGTGTACAAAACATTATGTATACCTGCTCTTTCCATGACATAGACTGACCAGGTGAGTGCAGGTGAAAGCCATGATCCCTTACTGATATCACTTGTTATATCCACTTCAATCAGTGTAGATGAAGGGGAGGAGACAGGATAAAGAAGGATTTTTAATCTTTGAGACAATTGAGAAATGGATTTTGTATGTTTGCAATTCAGAGGGTGAATGGGCAAGACAAAAGATTTAAGCGGCTTTGAATCGGGTATGGTAGTAGGTGCCAGGCGCACCGGTTTGTGCCAAGAACTGCAATGCTTCTGGGTTTTTCACACTGAACAGTTTCCAGTGTGAATCAAGAATGGTCCACCACCCAAAGGACATCCAGCCAACTTGACACAACTGTAGAAAGCATTGGAGTCAACATGAGCCTTCATCCCTGTGGAATGCTTTAGACACCTTGTAGAGTCCATGTCCCGACGGATTTAATCTGTTGTGAGGGGAAAAGGAAGGCATTCTTAATGATTTGTACACTCAATGTATATCATTATCTAGGAATGAATGTATCAACTTTAACCCACCCACCCACAGGTCCAAGGCCAGCCCCTGGTGGTGCAGGTGAGCGGAGGGCAGCTGATCACATCGTCAGGGCAACCAATCATGGTGCAGGCTATGGGGGGAGGACAGGGACAGACCATCATGCAGGTGCCTGTGTCTGGAGGACAGGGACTACAACAGGTGAGGAATGGGATGAGAGGAAAACCATAGACATAGAATTGCTAGAACCCATTCAATTCAATTAGAATGCTTTCAGAGTGCAGTGTTCTTAAGAGTCTTTTCCCATTCTAGGAATCATATTTATTTGAGCCAGAGTCTGGAGTTGGAATGATATTATGAGCACACACTATCATCTGATTATGTTTCATTGTCAGATCCAGCTACAGGGTGGGCAGCAGATCCAGCTGCAGAACGGTCAGACGATCCATCTAGGGGGACAGCAGATCCAGCTGCAGAACGGACAGATGTTACAGCTTGGGGGGCAGCAGGGTCAACCCCAACAGATCATCATCCAACAGCCACAACAAGCCATCACAGCCGGACAGAACCAGGTACACACACACACACACACACACACACACACACACACACACACACACACACACTCTGAAAGGTATACACCTATACAGACTTCTGTTTACACACTTCCTCTTTTGGGACAATGTGACATCATCGCTAACCGGGGCGGCAGCGTAGCCTAGTGGTTAGAGCGTTGGACTAGTAACAGAAAGGTTGCAAGTTCACATCCCCGAATCTGTTGTTCTGCCCCTGAACAGGCAGTTAACCCACTGTTCCTAGGCCGTTATTGAAAATAAGAATTTGTTCTTAACTGACTTGCCTAGTTAAATAAAGGTAAAATTAAATTTAAAAAAACATCAGCATTTGAGTCTGAATTCAAACATACTTTTAGTTCAACTTCCACATGATGAACTACAATGTACATTCAAATCTCTCATTGACACTGATTCATGGGTCAACTGATCCAGCTGCAGCAAGGCCAGAGATGTTTAGCTTCAATCCTATGCAATATATACATTCAGTGTTCCGATTGGTCAAAACGAGTTACCTAAGAGACATTGAGCGTGATATGAATCGTCGGTGCCAAACGTGCTGGTTCCAGTATCTCATAAACGTCTGGCCTCCTGGGCTTTTCACGCACGACAGTGTCTAGGGTTTACAGAGAATGTTGCGACAACAGATAAAACAGTCAGTGGCAGTCCTGTGGGCGACAACATCCTGTGGGCGACAACATCCTGTGGGCGACAACGTCCTGTGGGCGACAACGTCCTGTGGGCGACAACGTCCTGTGGGTGACAACGTCCTGTGGGTGACAACGTCCTGTGGGCGACAACAGATAAAACAGTCACCGGCAGTTCTGTGGGCGACAGCAGATTAAACAGTCAGTGGCAGTCCTGTGGGTGACAACATCCTGTGGGTGACAACGTCCTGTGGGCGACAACGTCCTGTGGGCGACAACGTCCTGTGGGCGACAGCAGATTAAACAGTCAGTGGCAGTCCTGTGGGTGACAACATCCTGTGGGTGACAACGTCCTGTGGGTGACAACGTCCTGTGGGCGACAACTTCCTGTGGGCGACAGCAGATTAAACAGTCAGTGGCAGTCCTGTGGGTGACAACATCCTGTGGGTGACAACGTCCTGTGGGCGACAGCAGATTAAACAGTCAGTGGCAGTCCTGTGGGTGACAACATCCTGTGAGTGACAACGTCCTGTGGGTGACAACATCCTGTGGGCGACAACAGATAAAACAGTCAGTGGCAGTCCTGTGGGCGACAACGTCCTGTGGGCGACAACGTCCTGTGGGTGACAACGTCCTGTGGGCGACAACGTCCTGTGGGCGACAACGTCCTGTGGGTGACAACGTCCTGTGGGCGACAACGTCCTGTTGGTGACAACGTCCTGTGGGTGACAACGTCCTGTGGGCGACAACGTCCTGTGGGCGACAACAGATAAAACAGTCAGTGGCAGTCCTGTGGGTGACAACATCCTGTGGGCGACAACATCCTGTGGGTGACAACGTCCTGTGGGCGACAACGTCCTGTGGGCGACAGCAGATTAAACAGTCAGTGGCAGTCCTGTGGGTGACAACATCCTGTGGGTGACAACGTCCTGTGGGCGACAACGTCCTGTGGGCGACAACGTCCTGTGGGCGACAACGTCCTGTGGGCGACAACGTCCTGTGGGCGACAACGTCCTGTGGGCGACAACGTCCTGTGGGCGACAACGTCCTGTGGGCGACAACAGATAAAACAGTCAGTGGCAGTCCTGTGGGTGACAACGTCCTGTGGGTGACAACGTCCTGTGGGTGACAACGTCCTGTGGGTGACAACGTCCTGTGGGTGACAATGTCCTGTGGGTGACAACGTCCTGTGGGTGACAACGTCCTGTGGGTGACAACGTCCTGTGGGTGACAACGTCCTGTGGGCGACAACGTCCTGTGGGCGACAACGTCCTGTGGGCGACAACGTCCTGTGGGCGACAACGTCCTGTGGGCGACAACGTCCTGTGGGCGACAACAGATAAAACAGTCAGTGGCAGTCCTGTGGGCGACAACGTCCTGTGGGTGACAACGTCCTGTGGGCGACAACGTCCTGTGGGCGACAACGTCCTGTGGGTGACAACGTCCTGTGGGTGACAACGTCCTGTGGGCGACAACAGATAAAACAGTCAGTGGCAGTCCTGTGGGTGACAACGTCCTGTGGGAGATCAACGTCCTGTGGGCGACAACGTCCTGTGGGCGACAACGTCCTGTGGGCGACAACAGATAAAACAGTCAGTGGCAGTCCTGTGGGCGACAACGTCCTGTGGGTGACAACGTCCTGTGGGTGACAACATCCTGTGGGTGACAACGTCCTGTGGGTGACAACGTCCTGTGGGCGACAACATCCTGTGGGTGACAACGTCCTGTGGGCGACAACGTCCTGTGGGTGACAACATCCTGTGAGTGACAACGTCCTGTGGGTGACAACATCCTGTGGGCGACAACAGATAAAACAGTCAGCGGCAGTCCTGTGGGCGACAACAGCATGTTGATGAGGGGGTCGAAGGAGAACGTCAAGAATCGTTTAAGTTAACAGGCAGGGGAAATAACAAAACACATAACTCGCCGGTCCTTGGTCACGGATTGGCTATTACAGCAGACGACCACACCGGGTTCCACTCCTATCAGATACAAACAAGAAGACGCAGGGCTAGTTGGGCACTCCATCACCAACACTGGACAATTGGAAGAGTGGAAAAACATCTCCTGGTCCGACGAATCCCAGTTCCTGTTGCGTCATGCTGATGGCAGAGTCATGACTAGGCGTAAACAGCGTGAGTCCGTGGCTCCATCCTGCCTGGTGTCAACAGTACAGGATGGTGGTGGTGTAATGGTGTGGGGAACGTTTCATTGGCCCCCTTTAGGTCCCTTGATTCAAATTGAGTAATATTTCCATGCCCCGAAGAATTAAGGCTGTTCTGTATGCAACGGGGGCTGGACACGGTACGAGATGTGTGTACCTAATAAACTGGCCTGTGTGTGTACAGTGGCAAGAGAAATTATTTAAACCCTTTGGAATTACCTGGACTTCTGCATAAATTGATCATAAAATGTAACAACAATATACAAACACAGTCTGCTTAAATTAATAACACAAACACTTATATGTTTTCACGTGTATTGAACACAAGCATTTAGCTGGGTATTACTGCACTGTTGGAGCTCGGAACACAAGCATTTAGCTAGGTATTACTGCACTGTTGGAGCTCGGAACACAAGCATTTAGCTGGGTATTACTGCACTGTTGGAGCTCGGAACACAAGCATTTAGCTGGGTATTACTGCACTGTTGGAGCTCGGAACACAAGCATTTAGCTGGGTATTACTGCACTGTTGGAGCTCGGAACACAAGCATTTAGCTGGGTATTACTGCACTGTTGGAGCTCGGAACACAAGCATTTAGCTAGGTATTACTGCACTGTTGGAGCTAGGAACACCAGCATTTAACTGGGTATTACTGCACTGTTGGAGCTAGGAACACCAGCATTTAGCTGGGTATTACTGCACTGTTGGAGCTAGGAACACAAGCATTTAGCTAGGTATTACTGCACTGTTGGAGCTAGGAACACCAGCATTTAGCTGGGTATTACTGCACTGTTGGAGCTCGGAACACAAGCATTTAGCTAGGTATTACTGCACTGTTGGAGCTCGGAACACAAGCATTTAGCTGGGTATTACTGCACTGTTGGAGCTAGGAACACAAGCATTTAGCTGGGTATTACTGCACTGTTGGAGCTCGGAACACAAGCATTTAGCTGGGTATTACTGCACTGTTGGAGCTAGGAACACAAGCATTTAGCTGGGTATTACTGCACTGTTGGAGCTCGGAACACAAGCATTTAGCTAGATATTACTGCACTGTTGGAGCTAGGAACACAAGCATTTAGCTGCGTATTACTGCACTGTTGGAGCTAGGAACACAAGCATTTAGCTAGGTATTACTGCACTGTTGGAGCTAGGAACACCAGCATTTAGCTAGGTATTACTGCACTGTTGGAGCTAGGAACACAAGCATTTAGCTGGGTATTACTGCACTGTTGGAGCTAGGAACACAAGCATTTAGCTAGGTATTACTGCACTGTTGGAGCTAGGAACACAAGCATTTAGCTAGGTATTACTGCACTGTTGGAGCTAGGAACACAAGCATTTAGCTAGGTATTACTGCACTGTTTGAGCTAGGAACACAAGCATTTAGTTAGATATTACTGCACTGTTGGAGCTAGGAACACAAGCATTTAGCTCCACCCACGATAACATCTGCAAAATATGTGTACGCGACCAATAACATTGTATTTTTAATGATATTTTATAGCATTAAGGAGATCGATCGGGGTTAAGGCCCTGCGATAGACTAGCTTCCTGTCCCTGTACTGGTACATCAAGCTGCCCCACACGACAGAAACAGGAGAGATGCTCCTATGAGCCATTGTGGCTCGCACAAACCAAGGCTCATGCAAGGCTACTTACTTGACTTGATACTTGATACTGTATATGACCCTGTCCTGTGTGTTTCTACAGGGCCAGCAGATTCAGTTGCAACAGGGCCAGCAGATTCAGTTGCAACAGGGCCAGCAGATTCAGTTGCAACAGGGCCAGCAGATTCAGTTGCAACAGGGCCAGCAGCTGGCGCAGACGGCTGATGGACAGACCATCGTCTACCAGCCAGTCAACGCAGATGGCACCGTCCTGCAACAGGGTATGTTTACAGTATGGACACACACACGTACACACCGACATGCTTGGACGCACACACACACACACACACACACACACAAATAAAATGGTGAAGGTGGTGGTGATAAGAAGGCTTTTTCTCCCCAGGAATGATCACCATCCCAGCAGGCAGCCTGGCGGGGGCCCAGATGGTACAGACAGGGGGTGCCAACACCACCACTACCAACAGTGGACAGCAGGGCACCGTGACCGTCACCCTGCCAGTCTCAGGCAACATGATGAACGCTGGTGGCATGGTCATGGTAAGGCCCTAACCAGAGATACCCAGACATCCTATTACCTAGATCACTGAGGGGGTTGGGGCACGGTGTGTTAGTACCTGGTTAGAATAGAACCTGCAGTGGGTTAGTACCTGGTTAGTATAGATCCTGTAGTGGGTTAGTCCCTGGTTAGTATAGAGCCTGTAGTGGGCTAGTATAGAGCCTGTAGTGGGTTAGTCCCTGGTTAGTATAGAGCCTGTAGTGGGTTAGTATAGAGCCTGTAGTGGGTTAGTCCCTGGTTAGTATAGAGCCTGTAGTGGGTTAGTATAGAGCCTGTAGTGGGTTAGTCCCTGGTTAGTATAGAGCATGTAGTGGGTTAGTCCCTGGTTAGTATAGAGCCTGTAGTGGGTTAGTATAGAGCCTGTAGTGGGTTAGTCCCTGGTTAGTATAGAGCCTGTAGTGGGTTAGTCCCTGGTTAGTATAGAGCCTGTAGTGGGTTAGTACCTGGTTAGTATAGAGCCTGTAGTGGGCTAGTACCTGGTTAGTATAGAGCCTGTAGTGGGCTAGTACCTGGTTAGTATAGAGCCTGTAGTGGGTTAGTACCTGGTTAGTTTAGAGCCTGTAGTGGGCTAGTACCTCGACTCAGTGAGGTCATATAATTAAATATTACACAATAGTTTATATCTGTGGTATGGGGTGTTTGATCAGAAATAATTGTTGCAAATTAGCCTCGGTCAGACACAAACACACACACACACACACACAGCGATCAGTGTGTTTGCTAGTCAGATAGTCTATGCAGTGTCTCTCTTTCTCCTTCTCTCTCCTCCTTGCCAGAGGCTCTATCTAGTATGTCTCTTTTTATCTCTCTCTCTCTGCTAGATGATGCCTAGTGGAGGTGCGGTGCCTGCTATGCAGCGTATCCCTCTACCCGGGGCTGAGATGTTAGAGGAGGAACCTCTGTATGTCAACGCTAAACAGTACCATCGCATCCTGAAGAGAAGACAGGCCCGAGCCAAGCTGGAGGCAGAGGGCAAGATCCCTAAAGAGAGGAGGGTGAGTAGCCTGGGTTAGTGTGTGACGACAGGCCCGCACCAAGCTGGAGGTAGAGGGCAAGATCCCCAAGGAGAGGTGGGTGAGTAGCCTGGGTTAGTGTTAGTGTGTGACGACAGGCCCGAGCCAAGCTAGAGGCAGAGGGCAAGATCCCCAAGGAGAGGAGGGTGAGTAGCCTGGGTTAGTGTTAGTGTGTGACGACAGGCCCGAGCCAAGCTAGAGGAAGAGGGCAAAATCCCCAAGGAGAGGAGGGTGAGTAGCCCGGGTTAGTGTTAGTGTGTGACGACAGGCCCGAGCCAAGCTAGAGGAAGAGGGCAAGATCCCCAAGGAGAGGAGGGTGAGTAGCCCGGGTTAGTGTTAGTGTGTGACGACAGGCCCGAGCCAAGCTAGAGGAAGAGGGCAAGATCCCCAAGGAGAGGAGGGTGAGTAGCCCGGGTTAGTGTTAGTGTGTGACGACAGGCCCGAGCCAAGCTAGAGGAAGAGGGCAAGATCCCCAAGGAGAGGAGGGTGAGTAGCCCGGGTTAGTGTTAGTGTGTGACGACAGGCCCGAGCCAAGCTAGAGGAAGAGGGCAAGATCCCCAAGGAGAGGAGGGTGAGTAGCCCGGGTTAGTGTTAGTGTGTGACGACAGGCCCGAGCAAGGCTAAGAGGAAGAGGGCCAGATCCCCAAGGAGAGGAGGATGAGTAGCCCGGGTTAGTGTTAGTGTGTGACGACAGGCCCGAGCCAAGCTAGAGGAAGAGGGCAAGATCCCCAAGGAGAGGAGGGTGAGTAGCCCGGGTTAGTGTTAGTGTGTGACGACAGGCCCGAGCCAAGCTAGAGGAAGAGGGCAAGATCCCCAAGGAGAGGAGGGTGAGTAGCCCGGGTTAGTGTTAGTGTGTGACGACAGGCCCGAGCCAAGCTAGAGGAAGAGGGCAAGATCCCCAAGGAGAGGAGGGTGAGTAGCCCGGGTTAGTGTTAGTGTGTGACGACAGGCCCGAGCCAAGCCAGAGGAAGAGGGCAAGATCCCCAAGGAGAGGAGGGTGAGTAGCCCGGGTTAGTGTTAGTGTGTGACGACAGGCCAGAGCCAAGCTAGACTAAAGTAATAATAAAAAAATAACACAATAAGAATAACAATAATGAGGTTATACAGGGGGCACCGGTACCGATCTATGAAATTGAAAATGCCTATTTACTCGGTTCCATCTGACTGCACAATCCACTGTCTCATCAGCCCAGCCAGACAATTTATAAACTTGATCTCCACTATAAAAAGCATCTAGACATTACCTCACATTTCTTTTAGACTAACATTTGGTTTTCAACAGCAGAGATTTGTAATAAACCTTTCTCTCTGTCTCTCCGACATTTGCAACATTGTTTCAATATTGAAATTCGATCTCCAGCTGACCCATAGTAACGAACATGTTGGGAGTTGGAAAGAGACGGGCTTGCTGGCAGCTTTTCTCAGACAGTCGAAATCATGAATCAGCATAATTTTTATGGCTATATACGAAGAAATGTCTATAGAAAAACACGAAATGCAACTAGTTTGTCTTTTCAGCTTCAGTTTTAAGTTATTGTGTTAGCTGTGTAGTTGGATATCTCTTCTGAACAGTGGCCTGGCGAGAGAGCAAATGTTCATTGCCAGGTGAAATCGCACATTATTATGGATGTATACCAAACAAATCACTAGAAAGCAGCTTAAACAAACTATATTTATAATTGTCAAGAAATGTAATGGCCATCCAAGCCTCTCGGTTTTGTTCTATTTTTTTAAATTATTCGCAGCTACTTTACTGTTACTCTGGCTACACTGTTTTTGTCGTGAATCTGTTAGCCAAAGTTGGCTAGCTACCAAACAAGGGATAAGTACGTTGCCAGCCATCATGACAACAGAACATTTAGTAGGAACGACTGGGTCGCTCGCATCCATAGATACAGAACAAAAAGACATAACGACTGGGTCACGTCCATAGATGTAGAACTAAAAGACATAACGACTGAGTCACTTATCTGGCAAACGAACCGATATAAAGAAACAACCAGACGGTTTGGGTATGCCAGCAGATGACAAATTGTTATAAAAAAAAAACATGTTTTAATGAAAATGTTTCAATCATTATTTTAAATATGTTGGTAACTCGTTGTGATAAAAGTGATAAAGCCCGAGAACCGGTTGTTTGGAGAAGGTTTGAAGGGCTTCTAGGACATTCTCTCTCTTGAAAGACAGTGTACAGTATATTTGCACGGTAGAATTGAATGGTGAAAAGTACAGTGTGTTTGTTAGTCAGTCTATGCAGTGTCTCTCAGAGCAGGACGGCTGCAGTCTTTTTTTGTTAACATGTTTTATGTTTGAGCTGCTTTTGAAAGCAGAAGTCGAATTGAAAACATTATTGGCGTTGTTGAATTTCGATTTTCATAATAAAAGCAAGCTATAGGACTGATGGTTTGGTTAGCCAGACTAGCGAGTCTGTTTGGTTACCAAGGCAACTACTGTACTTTATTTTATTTGTATTTTACCTTTATTTAACTAGGCAAGTCAGTTAAGAACACATTCTTATTTTCAATGACGTCGGTTAACTGCCTTGTTCAGGGGCAGAACGACAGATTTGTACCTTGTCAGCTCAGGGGTTTGAACTCGCAACCTTCCGATTACTAGTCCAACGCTCTAAACACTAGGCTACGCTCAGTGGATGTTGATCACATTTTTGGGGGGGGGGGCGTTAAATGTGTTAAATTATAGCCATGGTATAAAGGGGATAATCAACCCGGAGATCTATGCGTTCTCTGGAAAATAATGCAATTCAGTGGAAGGTCAGTCCACGTCGTTTCCACCGGGAACGCACAGCCCCTAGTTAACTATCTCTGTACGTGTATCTTACTGTCTGCAAACTACCGTCGGTTAGTTTGTCTTTTCTTAGCAACGTGTTTATATTGCGTTTTTATATGTTTTCTTTGCGTCTCGGTGGTTGTGAATAGGGGGTTTCAGCACCTTGTGAAAGGCCTCGAACCACGTTACTAGCTTCCCACTTGCACCCATTTCAGCAAACAAGTAGTATCCGCTCTCTATATAAGCAAACCGAAGCCCAAGTTTTCAATTAATTAGCGATGCACCCAGTGTTGCGCTTACTTAAAGGCCCAGTGCAGTCAAAAACATGATTTCCCTATGTGTTGTATATATTTCTACACTATTTGGTTGAAATAATACTGTGAATTTGTAAAACATTATGATAATGCCCTTTTATTTATTATTAATGTATGTTATTTTTTTACTTCATTTTTTATTTTACCCTCTTTCTCCCCAATTTCAATCTTGTCACGTCGCTGCAACTCTAGTGGGAAATTGCCGATCATCCTGAGCTCCCATTTCTCACACATGGGGACCTCTAATGTCACCTACTAAGAAAATGGCCTCTATAATAGCATTGTTGGCAGTTAAATGCTACAAAAAAACAGTATTTATAAAAAACAATCTATAAATGTAGTTTTTGAACTAAACAATTTGTTTACAAGCATGATAGCTGTACTTTTAGTTCATTGACCAATCAGTGTTTCTCAATGAGTTAAAATCACATGAATGCAACTGGTATTTACGACTTTACGGTAACCCCCCGCATGGTTACGAACACAGCATCAGAGTGGAAACTTGAAAGGCCCAAAATAACAATCCGGTCACAACAGACAATGCAAGGAACATTGTGAATGGCACTTAATTTCCCCGCTGTACTGAAACCAAACCGTGACTCAAAAAGCGCAATACGCACCGAACTGTGGGTTTGGTGAACTGTTACAACCCTAGTTGTTAGTAACTAACACCTCTCTCTCGCTCTCTCTCTTTCTCTCTCTCTTTCTCTCTCTCTCTTTCTCTCTCTTTCTCTCTCTCTCTCTCTCTCTCTCTCTCTGACAGAAATATCTGCATGAGTCCCGTCACCGCCACGCCATGCAGCGCAAGAGGGGAGACGGAGGACGCTTCTTCTCTCCCAAGGAGAGGGAGGAGATGGCCCTGGCTCTGGCCCAGGTAGGAGAGCTGGAGAGGGGGAACCAAAAGCAGAAATTGAGGATGGGATTCTCCCCATAACCGCCATTATACAATTTGAAGTGAAGAGTCCTTACTAAGTTCTTCAGGCTATATACAATACACATGAATCCAGGGCTACAGACAACAATTCACTGGTGCCAATACGTTTTTCAGTTGGTGGCACTAGCCCATGATTTGGCGTCACAATAGTAACAAATTCAATGTCATTCCAGTCCCTCCAGGGTTCTGCGATTGCATTTAAAAAATAAAAAAAATCACAAATTCCCCTTAGATTATGCAAGGGCTTGTTAATTTGACCAATCACTGCTCCCGAGAGGTGCAGCGGTCTAAGGCAATGCATCACAGTACTATTGGCGTCACTATTGGCCCAGCATCATCCGGGTTAGGTAAGGGTTTGTAGGCTGTCATTGTAAATAAGAATTTGTTGTTAACTGACTTTCCTAATTAAATAAAGGTTTAAATACATTTTTAAAAACAGCACTATTTCCGCATAAAATTGCCAAGTCGCGGTTCAATCAAACCACACGTCAATTTTCACGACAATTTCAACAAAATCGTTGCATATCGCCATGCAAAATGTCATAATAGCCACAGCAAAATCAAGCTTCACAAAAATCACTGCAAAATGAAGTGCTTTATGAAAGGTGCCACTATGCAGACATCTCTCCGCCATTTCCTGTTTGCAAAAATTGTAATAGTTTGCCTAATTTCAGTTTGTGACAACATAAAAAGCAAGTGTACTGTAGAGAATCAGTGTACCATCTAAATCGCTGTAAAATATATTTTCCATAACACAAAAATATTGTATTTTCGGCTGTTTGAAACTGGTGTTCAAAAACGAAACTTTTAAAAATGGGAAACATAGAAATAGCACACATAGAACAGATCTACCGTTTAATTTGTCCTGAATACAAAGTGTTTATGTGTTACATATTGCAGCTTTAAGAGGTGTATTAGACGACTGAAAAGGTATTCAATAACAAGTTCTGATTGTGATTCAAAATATTTTTTTTTAATGTGCAAACTAATCCAGTTACTGTTATACTTTACTGTTAAAATAGGGCTGCAGTCAGCACGCCAATTGCATTTCCCATTTCACAACTTGAGACATCTGTGGGCATTGTTTTGTGTGACAAAAATGCAACATTTAGAGCGGCCTCGTGCTGTTTAATCAGCTTCTTCATGTCACACATGTCAGTTGGATGGATTATCTTGGCGAAGGAGAAATGCTCACTAACAGCGACGTAAATTTGTTGCCAAATTTTGAGAGAAATAAGAGTTTTGTGTGTGTTTTATTTCAGATCATAAAACATGGGGCCAACACTTTACATATTCCGTTTATACCCTTTGTTCAATGTAATTTGTAAACATTTCAAAAAACATAATTCCACTTTAACATTAATGGGGTATTGTGTGAATAAACAAAAAAATCTAAATTTGATCCATTTTTAAGTTCAAGCTGTAACACAACAAAGTGTAGAAAGTCTTGGGGTGCAAATACTCTTTGAAGACACTGTAGGT
>NC_068447.1:7484346-7669346 GCF_023373465.1 Oncorhynchus keta
TCTCATTTTGTCTGTCATAGTTGAAGTGTACCTATGATAAAAAAAAATTACAGGCCTCTCATCTTTTTAAGTGGAAGAACTTGCACAATTGGTGGCTGACTAAATACTTTTTTGCCCCACTGTATATAGTTATATATATATTATATAAAAAAATATTATCATTTTAATTGTGCCCATTATGTGCATTTCCAGTAATACCCAGTATGGTACAGAAAAGCTGACATTGTGAAAATCTTAATACTACCCAAAATTACCCCTCGCCCATATAAGGCCATGCCTCGTTTAGTTGCAGAATACATTTTGTTGGTCTTTATTTTGTTGTGTGTGTTTTACTGAAGCAAAGACTGTTTACAAATTCAGCTGTCAGAGTCAAAAAAAAATGATGGTAGTTATGCATCTTGTTTGTCGAAACAGGCAACGTTATAGAAGCCTTGGTCCATAGGGATTCTCAAGTGAGATATTGACAGACTAAATGAAAATGGATATTCGTAAAGAATGTTTTTGGAAGCACTTCTCATAGAAAAACAGAGGAGAATTGGAATTTCATTTTACTTCCTGAATTGAAATGGAATTGATCCCAACACAACTTTTCAGAAGGGTTTTCAATATCCAGTCCCCCAGTTGTTTGTACAGGGAATCTGTTTTATACACCCGTCGTGATAAAAACTAGATGTTTGTTGTGAGATAGACAGCACATGTATGTTGCATTGATGTCTGACTATCCGTGTACTTTGTCTGTTTAACTCTACGTGGATCTTTATTTGAAAAGTACATTTTATATTCTTCTGATTCTGAAGGACCATACATTTATTTTCTGTGGTTTACAACATTGTTTGACTGAACTCTTGTGTATTAATCTGTTAATTAAATTGTATTAGGTTCACTTTGTCTTTTTTATAGTTCTGTGTTTCATTGATTGTATTTTGTGTGTGTGTGTGTGTGTGTGTGTGTGTGTATACACAGTTGGGGCAAAAAAGTATTTAGTCAGCCACCAATTGTGCAAGTTCTCCCACTTAAAAAGATGAGAGAGGCCTTTAATTTTCATCATAGGTACACTTCAACTATGACAGACACAATGAGAATTTATTTTCCAGAAAATCACATTTGTAGGATTTTTAATGAATTTATTTGCAAATTATGGTGGAAAATAAGTATTTGGTCGCCAACAAATAAGCAAGATTTCTGGCTCTCACAGACCTGTAACTTCTTTAAGAGGCTCCTCTGTCCTCCACTCGTTACCTGTATTAATGGCACCAGTTTGAACTTTTTATGAGTATAACAAGTTCATAGTTGAAGTGTACCTATGATGAAAATTACAGGCCTCTCATCTTTTTAAGTGGGAGAACTTGCACAATTGGTGGCTGACAATACTTTTTTGCCCCACTATGTATATATATATATATATATATTCATTGTGTGTGTTCATATTGTTTTCATTAGGATCCCCATGAGCCGATACCAATGGCAACAGCTTGTTAAACATTAAAATTTAGTGTGTGCATCTATCAGTTTCACATGTATGTCAGTACATACACGCAACAAGTATGTCAGTACATACATGCAACAAGTATGTCAGTACATACACGCAACAAGTATGTCAGTACATACACGCAACACGTATGTCAGTACATACACGCAACAAGTATGTCAGTACATACACGCAACAAGTATGTCAGTACATACACGCAACAAGTATGTCAGTACATACACGCAACAAGTATGTCAGTACATACACGCAACAAGTATGTCAGTACATACACGCAACAAGTATGTCAGTACATACACGCAACAAGTATGTCAGTACATACACGCAACAAGTATGTCAGTACATACACGCAACAAGTATGTCAGTACATACACGCAACACGTATGTCAGTACATACACGCAACAAGTATGTCAGTACATACACGCAACAAGTATGTCAGTACATACACGCAACAAGTATGTCAGTACATACACGCAACAAGTATGTCAGTACATACACGTACATACACGCAACAAGTATGTCAGTACATACACGCAACAAGTATGTCAGTACATACACGCAACAAGTATGTCAGTACATACACGCAACAAGTTTGTCAGTACATACACGCAACAAGTATGTCAGTACATACACGCAACAAGTATGTCAGTACATACACGCAACAAGTATGTCAGTACATACACGCAACAAGTATGTCAGTACATACACGCAACAAGTATGTCAGTACATACACGCAACAAGTATGTCAGTACATACACGCAACACGTTTGTCACATTATTTGTTTTTTGAAACCAGGTTTGCTGTTCACTTGTGTTTATATAGGATGGAAGGGAGTTCCATGCACTCATGGCTCTGTATAATACTGTATGTCCTTCTGTAGCACAGTTGGTAGAGCATGGCGCTTGTAACGCCAGGGTAGTGGGTTCGATTCCCGGGACCACCCATACGTAGAATGTATGCACACATGACTGTAAGTCGCTTTGGATAAAAGCGTCTGCTAAATGGCATATATTATTATTATGTTTCCTCGATTTTGTTCTGGACCTCGGGGGCTGTGAAAAGACCCCTGGTGGCATGTCTGGTGTGGTAAGTGGGTGTGTAAGTGGAACATGCAACCATTTGGAATTTCCAAAATAATGTTTCTCATAAAAACCAGAAGTGATGCAGTCAGTCTTTCCTCAACTCTTAGCCAAGAGAGACTGGCATGTATAGTATTAATATTAACCCTATGATAACAATGAAGAGCAAAACGTGCCGCTCTGTTCTGGGCTGCATGTTAACTAGGACTTTCCTTGCAGCACTGGACCACACGACTGGACAATAATCAAGATAAGATAAAACTAGAGCCTGCAGGACTTGCTTTGTGGAGTGTGGTGTCAAAAGAGCAGAGCATCTCTTTATATATGTATATATTTTTTTTAACCTTTATTTAACCAGGCAAGTCAGTTAAGAACATATTCTTATTTTCAATGACGGCCTGGGAACTGCCTGTTCAGGGGCAGAACGACAGATTTGTACCTTGTCAGCTCAGGGGTTTGAACTCGCAACCTTCTGGTTACTAGTCCAATGCTCTAACCACTAGGCTACGCTGCCGCCCCATATTACGGCTAGACCTCTCCTCATCTCTTTATTACAGACAGACCTCTCCTCATCTCTTTACTACAGACAGACCTCTCATCTTTACAACCATTGAATCTATATTTTTTGACCCTGACAGTTTACAATCCAAGGTGACACCAAGTAATTTAGTCTCCTCAACTTGTTCAAAAGCCACACCAGTCATTACCAGATTCAGCTAAGGTATAGAACTTAGTGAATGATTTATACCAAATACAATGCTCTTAGTTTTTCTACTGGCCACCAATTTTCCAAAACAGACTGCAACTCTTTAAGGGTTTCTGTGACTTCATTAGCTGAGGTTGCTGATGCGTATATGGTTTAAATCATTAGCATACATGGACACACATGCTTTGTTTAATGCCAGTGGCATGTCATTGGTAAATATAGAAATGAGTATAGGACCTAGAGAGCTGCCCTGTGGTACACCACACTGTACATGTCTGTCGTTAGAGAAGCTTCCATTGAAGATAACCTTCTGAGTTCTATTAGATAGAGGGCTCTGAATCCACGATATGGCAGAGGTTGAAAAGCCATAACACAAAAAGTTTTCTCAACAAAAAGTTATGGTCAATAACATCAAAGGCTGCATTGAAATCTAACAGTACAGCTCCCACAATCATCTTATTATTAACTTCTTTCAAACAATAATTTATTTGTGTTGTCAGAACCAGTAAAGGCCGTTTTATCACTCTTGGGTAGCGGAATGACTGGCTTCCCTCCAGGCCTGAGGACAAGGACTTTCCTCGAGGCTCAAATTAAATATAGGAGTGGCTATAGAGTCAGCTACCATCCTCAGTAGTCGTCAATGCCAGGAGGTTGTCATACTGATCAATAATAATATTTTTTCTCAATTTGCAGTAAGTCAGATGTGCAGACAGACTTATTAGCCAGTCCTTTTGCCCCGTCTCTTTCAACCATACAGTTTTTCAATTCCTCATCAATCCATAAAGCCTTGACAATTCTAACAGTCCGTTTCTTAACAGGTGCATGTTTATCAATAATTTGAAGAAGCAATTTCATAAATTCAAGTGTAAAGTCTGGATGCTCCTTATTAATCACATCAGAACAACAAATATGTTTTACATCATCCACATAAGAGTCACAGCTAAATATTTTGTAAGATTTCTTATACACTATTTAAGGCCCAGCTTTTGGAACTTTGGCTTTCCTTATAGCCACTACATTGTGATCAATACATCCAATGGGTATGGATACAGATTTAGAACAAAGTCTTACAGTATCAGTAAACATGTGATCAATACATCCAATGGGTACGGATACAGCTTTAGAACAAAGTATGGATACAGATTTAGAACAAGTCTTACAGTATTCAATACATCCAATGGGTACGGATACAGCTTTAGAACAAAGTCTTACAGTATCAGTAAACATGTGATCAATACATCCAATGGGTACGGATACAGCTTTAGAACAAAGTCTTACAGTATTAGTAAACATGTGATCAATACATCCAATGGGTACGGATACAGCTTTAGAACAAAGTCTTACAGTATTAGTAAACATGTGATCAATACATCCAATGGGTACGGATACAGCTTTAGAACAAAGTCTTACAGTATCAGTAAACATGTGATCAATACATCCAATGGGTATGGGATACAGCTTTAGAACAGCTTTAGAATACAAAACAAAGTCTTACAGTATTAGTAAACATGTGATCAATACATCCAATGTAAACATGTAAACATGTGATCAATACATCCAATGGGTACGGATACAGCTTTAGAACAAAGTCTTACAGTATTAGTAAACATGTGATCAATACATCAATACAATGGGTACGGATACAGCTTTAGAACAAAGTCTTACAGTATCAGTAAACATGTGATCAATACATCCAATGGGTAGGATACAAAGAACAAAGTCTTACAGTATTAGTAAACATGTGATCGATACATGTGGATGACCTTGTTCCTGTAGTGTTTGTAAACACCCTGGTAGGTTGATTAATAACCTGAACCAGATTACAGGCTCTGGTTACAGGCACTGGTTACAGTGAGAAGCTTCCTCTTGAGCAGACAGCTTGATGAAAACCAGTCAATATTCAGGTCCCCAAGAAAGTAGACCTCTCTGTTTACATCACAGACACTATCAAGCATTTCACACATTATTTAGATACTGACTTTTAGCACTTGGTTTCCTGTAGCAACAACCCTAAAAGAACACCTACCTTTTCCTTGAATCTCAGGAACTTGACCACTATGGGGCCTGGGCCTGTCACCTGGGCCTGTCACCTGGACCAGTGGTGGGTTTTCCAATCCTGTGGGCGCGCTTCCACCTCGATCTTCCTGTGGTCCATCTTCCTGTGGTCCAAGCATGTGTTTCAGACATAAGGAAGTGGATGGCTGCAAACTTTCTACTATTAAACTCGGACAAAACAGAGATGCTTGTTCTAGGTCCCAAGAAACAAAGAGATCTTCTGTTGAATCTGACAATTAATCTTAATGGTTGTACAGTCGTCTCAAATAAAACTGTGAAGGACCTCGGCGTTACTCTGGACCCTGATCTCTCTTTTGAAGAACATATCAAGACCATTTAGAGGACAGCTTTTTTCCATCTACGTAATATTGCAAAAATCAGAAACTTTCTGTCCAAAAATGATGCAGAAAAATTAATCCATGCTTTTGTCACTTCTAGGTTAGACTACTGCAATGCTCTACTTTCCGGCTACCCGGATAAAGCACTAAATAAACTTCAGTTAGTGCTAAATACGGCTGCTAGAATCCTGACTAGAACCAAAAAATGTGATCATATTATTCCAGTGCTAGCCTCTCTACACTGGCTTCCTGTCAAAGCAAGGGCTGATTTCAAGGTTTTACTGCTAACCTACAAAGCATTACATGGGCTTGCTCCTACCTATCTCTCTGATTTGGTCCTGCCGTACATACCTACACGTACGCTACGGTCACAAGACGCAGGCCTCCTAATTGTCCCTAGAATTTCTAAGCAAACAGCTGGAGGCAGGGCTTTCTCCTATAGAGCTCCATTTTTATGGAACGGTCTGCCTACCCATGTCAGAGACGCAAACTCGGTCTCAATCTTTAAGTCTTTACTGAAGACTCATCTCTTCAGTGGGTCATATGATTGAGTGTAGTCTGGCCCAGGAGTGGGAAGGTGAACGGAAAGGCTCTGGAACAACGAACCGCCCTTGCTGTCTCTGCCTGGCCAGTTCCCCTCTTTCCACTGGGATTCTCTGCCTCTAACCCTATTACAGGGGCTGAGTCACTGGCTTACTGGGGCTCTCTCATGCCGTCCCTGCAGGGGGTGCGTCACCTGAGTGGGTTGATTCACTGTTGTGGTCATCCTGTCTGGGTTGGCGCCCCCCCCCCCTTGGGTTGTGCCGTGGCGGAGATCTTTGTGGGCTATACTCAGCCTTGTCTCAGGATGGTAAGTTGGTGGTTGAAGATATCCCTCTTGTGGTGTGGGGGCTGTGCTTTGGCAAAGTGGGTGGGGTAATATCCTTCCTGTTTGGCCCTGTCCGGGGGTGTTCTCGGATGGGGCCACAGTGTCTCCTGACCCCTCCTGTCTCAGCCTCCAGTATTTATGCTGCAGTAGTTTGTGTCAGGGGGCTAGGGTCAGTTTGTTATATCTGGAGTACTTCTCCTGTCCTATTCGGTGTCCTGTGTGAATCTAAGTGTGCGTTCTCTAATTCTCTCCTTCTTTCTTTCTCTCTCTCGGAGGACCTGAGCCCTAGGACCATGCCGCAGGACTACCTGACATGATGACTCCTTGCTGTCCCCAGTCCACCTGGCCATGCTGCTGCTCCAGTTTCAACTGACCTGAGCCCTAGGACCATGCCCCAGGACTACCTGACATGATGACTCCTTGCTGTCCCCAGTCCACCTGGCCATGCTGCTGCTCCAGTTTCAACTGTTCTGCCTTACTATTATTTGACCATGCTGGTCATTTATGAACATTTGAAGATCTTGGCCATGTTCTGTTATAATCTCCACCCGGCACAGCCAGAAGAGGACTGGCCACCCCACATATGCTCTCTCTAATTCTCTCTTTCTTTCTCTCTCTCTCTGAGGACCTGAGCCCAAGGACCGTGCCCCAGGACGACCTGACATGATGACTCCTTGCTGTCCCCAGTCCACCTGACTGTGCTGCTGCTCCAGTTTCAACTGTTCTGCCTTGTTATTATTCGACCATGCTGGCAATTTATGAACATTTGAAGATCTTGGCCATGTTCTGTTATAATCTCCACCCGGCACAGCCAGAAGAGGACTGGCCACCCCACATATGCTCTCTCTAATTCTCTCTTTCTTTCTCTCTCTCTCTCTGAGGACCTGAGCCCAAGGACCGTGCCCCAGGACGACCTGACATGATGACTCCTTGCTGTCCCCAGTCCGCCTGACTGTGCTGCTGCTCCAGTTTCAACTGTTCTGCCTTGTTATTATTCGACCATGCTGGTCATTTATGAACATTTGAACATCTTGGCCATGTTCTGTTATAATCTCCACCCGGCACAGCCAGAAGAGGACTGGCCACCCCACATAGCTTGGTTCCTCTCTAGGTTTCTTCCTAGGTTTTGGCCTTTCTAGGGAGTTTTTCCTAGCCACCGTGCTTCTACACCTGCATTGCTTGCTGTTTGGGGTTTTAGGCTGGGTTTCTGTACAGCACTTTGAGATATCAGCTGATGTACGAAGGGCTATATAAATAAAATTTGATTTGATTTGATTGATCTTCAGTTCCTCCGAGATCATTTCCCTCACTCTGTCCTCAGTCTCATTGGGCTATTCTGCAATTCCGTCCACAACCATGTTATTCCACTTAGATTCTCCCGCGGGATAATCAGATTTCTCATTCATTGTTATCATGGACTCACATGCAGAACTGATGTCCTCTCTCGATGACTTACACATTTCTGTCATCTTGCCATTCTCCTGTTTAAACTCATCGAGCTGACCCTGGGAGAACTGAAAGCTGTTCTTCAGGTCCTGGACCTCTCTGGTTACGTCGTCCATTCTTTTATTAGTTGACTCCACCAGCATTTGGATAAAACACTTGAAGCTATTTTCTTGTTGTCGTAACAACTGCTGGTAGAGCTCTTTTTTTGTTCATTTAAAAGATCCTTCACCTGTGATAGAGAGACACTACTGTCCTCAACGGTTCTCCCACCGGCTTGGGTCTTTGTAATCCCAACAACAGTAGGTTACGCTGTTACTCCTTGCGGTTCCAGACAGGGAAGATTTAAAAACAACAACAAACAGCAGGGGTCTAGACAGCCACAAGCCCCAGATAATCCGAGGTCCCAGCCGTAATGGCTAACCTCACACGTTCAAGACCTCAAGAAAACCCAGCTATCTTGATAGGCAGCTAGCTAGTAGCTACTCTAGCTGCTACTCTAGCCAAACAGCTTCTCAAACCCGGCCTTGGTCGGCAGGATCCCTGGACAGATAGTAGGGGTCCCAGCAACTGATGCCAACTGCGTCGCTGAATCCTAACTCAAAAGGAAGGTAGCTAGATAGTAACCAAACTTGTTCAATAGAATTTCAAAACTTTCCAAAATAACAAACTTTCCAAACAACAAACTGAGCTCTCCCTCAATTTCGCGTTCAACAGGTTTTAGAGTGAGTTCAGATTCTAGATTCTGGGGGTTTCTGTCTCACTGTGAAGGTAATGAGAAAGCCTGGGGGTTTCTGTCTCACTGTGAAGGTAATGAGAGAGCCTAGTGGTGAATGTATTTGGTATGCAGTACCACCACCACGCAGATTCTGTGACCATACCCAGGATCCATGCCAAAATATATATACAGTATATACAGAACCAGTCCAAAGTTTGGACACACCTACTCATTCAAGGGGTTTTCTTTATTTTTACTATTTTTTATTTTTGACCCTGGTGGTTTCTGTCTCACTGTGAAGGTAATAAGACCCTGTTTTTTTGTCTCACTGTGAAGGCACTGGGAGACCCTGGGGTTTTCTGTCTCACTGTGAAGGCACTGAGAGACCCTGGGGTTTTCTGTCTCACTGTGAAGGTAATGAGAGACCCTGGGGTTTTCTGTCTCACTGTGAAGGCACTGAGAGACCCTGGGGTTTTCTGTCTCACTGTGAAGGTAATGAGAGGCCCTGGAGGTGAGACAGAAACCCCCAGGTATTACCTTCACATTAACAGGGTCTCTCAGTGCCTTCACAGTGAGACAGAAACCCCCAGGGTCTTTCATTACCTTCACAGTGAGACAGAAACCTCCAGGGTCTTTCATTACCTTCACAGTGAGACAGAACCCCCCATTGGGGGGAACACACACATTCCCCGAGAGACACGTTCCATACATTATATACACATTATTGTGAAGGTCATCCTCTGAAGATTTTACCTGTGAAAGTATCTGTAACAGTGGTTTCTGCATCTGTCTCAATCAGAGATTGTATGACGCTGTAAATGGGTCCGTAAAAACTCTTAATTCTGAAATTCCTATCAATTGTTCTAAGAATATAATTTGTTCATAAGTAGTTAGTTCATAATTAGTTATTAATATAGGCCAATGATAACACCCTCTGATTTCATGACCTTCAGTGTACGATTTCTCCATCAAGAAAATCCCTGCTATTAATCTCCTCAATCAATGACTACGTTATATTCTTCTGGTATAGTCTTTCAGGGATGATAGAGCCATTTTTTTGTGCTTAACAAATTATTTGAGTGAACTATTTTTTTTTTTTTTACAAATTAAATTGTAGTCATATGGTGCATCTCTTGATTTTGACCATCAGTACAGTTTGATGACAGGACATTTTGTTCAAATTTGTATTACTATGGTGGGTTTACAGTGGTCATGACGCTATCAAACTGTACCAGAAGTGAGATGGGTCAAATCCAGTTCTCATTGGGCACAGAAGCAGTCCCTTGTCACCATTGGATGAAAGCCTCCCACTACCCTGCCCCTCGTTCAGGTGATTTATCCAACAAAACGCCCACTTCGGATGCTGAGCTTGTGACTTGGCAACCGACTGGTTAACCGGCCGAAGACCGAAGTCACGACCGCAAGAAAAATAGAGTTCTCATTCAACACTGCCCACACACTGTCTATAATAGTCAGGCTAGTGCTACAAGGTCCGTCTTTATCTTTTGCGGTTGACAGCAGGCGGTTTCGGTTCGGAAATTACAAACACGAAACAGAAAAGCTCACAAGAAGACGAGAGAGGTGCGTGACAGCAGAGAGAGAGAGATCCTAGCCTACACAGTTGCTACTAAGTCTGACATCATCAAAATTATATCCCAAGAGGTCGGAAGCACTTGAATGCGAAGATGACAGACGCGGTCGTGGACGGTAAATTGGAGGCGGTGAAACAGGCTACTAAATATGTCAAAGAGACCGAGAACGTCGCGGAAAAATATTCTGCGATGACCGTTAGCAAGAACAGCGACATGAACATGAACGTGGGTGAATTGCAGTCCGCAGCATTTACTGCTGTGCCAACTCTCAAACCCATCAAGAAGGTAAGAAGCAAAGCACAGTCATCATCACCATCAGCATCATCATCATTCACTACCGTAGGCCTAGGATACTGTTGTGGAAACGGCATATATACGGGATGGAGCGATGGGTGCAGGATCTGTCTGCTATAGCATACTCACGAGAAGAAACATCCTATTGCATGTCTGACCTTCTAAAATAGAACATTTCAATCATACCAAATATGTGTTAAACCTTATGTTACCCAATGATAAAGGTTTCATTTATTTATTGAGAAATTCTACATTTAGAGCAGGACCCTTTTTCTTATAATATACAGGTAACTGTCAAAATAAAGGAAACGTGTCTTAATGGGGCGCTGGGCCATAACGAGCCAGAAGCACCTTCACAATGCCCGTTGGAATATATTCTACAAGTGTAACTGGCCAAAATAATGTAAACACTTGAGTAAATGAGGAGGAATACAAAATATATCGAAGGCAGGTGCTTCCACACAGGTGTTGTTCCTGAGTGAACACCCCATCATGCTTAAGCCGGGTGTACACTACACGAATTTGGCCCCGATCTAGCTCTTCCAGACAAGTTTTTGAGACCGGAAACTAAAATCCCCATGCGCTGCCGTCATCGACGCTCGTTTGAATGTGAGCGGTTCAAGAGACGCAATCAGAGGGGCTACCGATCTCGTCTTTGAGCAGTCCCAGACGTCCCGATATTTGAAAAACATTTTTTTGATTTTATTCGCGCAGGATCTGCAATGCTCTTGTAATGTGAGATGTCTAATGACACATTTTGAGAACGGAGATCAGCAATAGACAATAAGGGCTCGCCAAAGAAGCCAGTGAGATGCTGATGTTTTTTCGCGTCACCCAGAATGTGAAGACTTTCAAGCTATTAGTTTACGTTTGTACTTGCCTTTAACCAAAACCAAAGTGTCAAGTCGTTACAGCTCTGAAGTTCACAAGCAATGTTATTCAATTCAAAATGTTGTTCTAGATATTTGAACTCTGTATGGGAAGTGTGAATGTCTGACGGAGAACGTTTATGAGGCCAGCTCCCTTTTTTATAGCGGCGTTAAATCTAATCACATTATTATTTTCGTTAGACAACGTTGTATCGAGAGAATCCTCTAGACCAAGTGAAGAACCTTGTAATGTGTGACCCCTGTCTGTGCCACATCGTTTAAGCCTGGGGGACATCATGACTTTCAAAATCCTAACATCGCTGAGCCGCTCACATTGAACGACCGTCTTTCTTTCCTGTAGTGTTTTCTCTTCGTGTTCCCAACGTAGTGGTGCGCACACTCAACCACAGATGGTGGTCACAACCCTTACAACCCCACAACTCTTAAAATATTGCAGTTAAAGTGCAGTATGTCTGCAGTATGATGTAAACACTGCGTCCAAAATGACACTTGTTGTTTTACTGAAGTAATTCTGCAGTGGTTCTGCAGTTACAGTGCACTACACGGCCGCTATTCGGCAATAAAGTAACACAGTTGACTGCATTTACTGCACTTTTACAGCAGTTTCAAAACATCAGTATTTTTTAGTTTGTAAGGAACACTACAAGATTATTCAATGTGATTATATTTAACGTAGCTACGAGCTGTGACTCAAAAGAAGACGCGTGAACGTTAAATCAGACAGTCACGCTTGCCATACAGAGTTGAAGTATCTAGCCAACATTTTGAATGGAAAAACATTGCTTGTGAACTTCAGAGCTGTAACTTCCTGACATCTTGGCTTCGGTTAAAGGTAAGTAAGTACAAGGTCATACTACAGTAGTAGTAGTCATCCCTCCTGCTAGAGTCAACACATTCTGGGTGATGCGAAACAACGTCATCATCTCGCTGGTTTCTTCTCTGGGGAGCTCTCATTGGCTATTGCTGATCACTGTTCTTTAAACTTGTCGTTGCGCGTCTCACACTACAAGAGCTTTGCAGATTTTGTGCTGAGAAAATATCGGGACATCTGGGACTGCACAAAAATGAGATCGGTAGTCCTCAGATTGCGTGTTTGATCCGCTCAAATTAAACGAGCGTCGGTGACTGCCGTGCGCCCAGAGTCGGCAATAGCGTGGGTATTTTTTTCTCCGATCTCAAAAACTTGTCTGGGACAGCTAGATCGTGGCCAAAATCATGTAGCGGACACTCGGATTTATTAGTGTGCGTACCACTACACTTGCAAGACAACAACAAAAAAACGACTGGAAATACGGTCGTTTAATGTGAGAGGTTCAGCGAGAACCAGTTTGGATTTTGAACGTTGTGTAATACACACCCGGCCTAAGGGTCATAAATGCTAGCCCAACCCCTCTGAATCAGAGAGGTGCGTGCGGGGTCTGCCTTAATCGACATCCATGTCTTCTGCGCCATTGCTATAGGATGACCATGCCCCCATCCACAGGGCACGAGTGATCACTGACTGGTTTGATGATAATGAAAATAGGTGAACCATACTCCATGGCGGTCTCAGTCACCAAATCTCAACCCAATTTAATATTTATGGGAGATTCAGGAGTGGCGCCTTTTGAGGCAGCGTTTTCCACCACTATAAACAAAAAAACACCAAAAGGATGGAATTTATCGTGGAAGAATGGTGTCACATCCCTCCAATAGAGGTCCAGACATGTCTAGAATCTATGGCAAGGTGCATTGAAGCTGTTCTGGCAAGTGAAGGCCCAATGCCCTGTTAAGAACCTTTATGTCCGTCCTTGAATTTTAGCATTTACCTGTATGTTTATTATAATGACCATCTTCCTTGAATATACTATATATACAAAACTGTGTGGACACCCCTTCAAATGAGTGGATTCAGCTATTTCAGCCACACCTGTTGCTGACAAGTGTATAAAATCACGCTCACAGCCATACAATCTCCATAGACAAACATTGGCAGTAGAATGGCCTTACTGAAGAGCTCAATGACTTTCAACGTGGCACCGTCGTCATAGTATGCCACCTTTCCAACAAGTCCATCCATCAAATGTCTGCCCTTCTAGAGCTGCCCCGGTCAACTGTAAGTGCTGTTATTGTGAAGTGGAAACGTCTAGGAGCAACAACGGCTCAGCCACGAAGTGGTAGGCCACACAAGCTCGCAGAACGGGACCGCAGAGCGCTAAAGCGCGTAGAGCGTATAAATCATCTGTCCTCGGTTGCAACATTCACTACCGAGTTCCAAACTGCCTCTGGAAGCAACGTCAGCGCAATAACGGTTTGTTGGGAACTTTGTGAAATAGTTTTCCATGGCCGAGTAGCCGCACACAAGCCTAAGATCACTATGTGCAATGTCAAGCATCGGTTGGAGTGGTGTAAAACTCGCCGCCATTGGACTCTGGAGCGATGAATCACTCTTCACCAGTCTGACGGACAAATCTGGGTTTGGCGGATGCTAGGAGAACGCTACCTGCCCCAATGCATCGTGTCAACTGTAAGGTTTGGTGGAGGAGGAGTAATGGTCTGGGGCTGTTTTTGTCATGGTTTGGGCCCCTTAGTTCCAGTGAAGGGAAATCTTAACACTACAGCGTACAATGACATTCTAGACGATCCTGTGCTTCCAACTTTGTGGCAACAGTTTGGGGAAAGCCCTTTCCTGTTTCAGCATGACAATGCCCCCGTGCACAAACCGAGGTCCATACAGATTTTTTTTTTCCCCCCCGAGATCGGTGTGGAAGAACTTGACTGGCCTTCACAGAGTCCTGATCTTAACCCCAACAGACACTAATACATAATTTTGCTAATCCTCAATCAATCAATCAATCAAATGTTATTTATATAGCCCTTCGTACATCAGCTGATATCTCAAAGTGCCTAAAACCCCAAACAGCAAGCAATGCAGGTGTAGAAGCAAGAGTATGTTTCAGTAAAGACAGATCCAGTATAGTCAGGGGATAAAAGTAGGCTACTACAGATGGAAACTTGATATGATCTAACCAACATCATGAAGGGATGTCCATTGCAAAACTGATTTAACTGGTGCACTACCCCTTTGATTTGTATGCTAACCCCAGAGTGTGGACGGGACAGACCTCTCTGTTGAAGCATCCAGGGCTTAGTCAACTCAAATTGGATCTGTCCTACTCTTTGTTTGTTTGTGTCCTGAATGGCACCCTATTCCCCAAATAGCCCATATGGGCCATGGTTTAAAGTAGTGGACTTTAAAGGGAATAAGATGCCATTTGGTATGCCTCCTGTGAAAGACTGTTAGTGTAACAGTATAACTTTAGACCGTCCCCTCGCCCATACCCGGGCGCGAACCAGGGACCCTTTGCACACATCAACAACAGTCACCCTCCGAAGCATCGTTACCCATCGCTCCACAAAAGCCGCGGCCCTTGCAGAGCAAAGGGGAACTACTACTTCAAGGTCTCAGAGCAAGTGACGTCACCGATTGAAACGCTATTTAGCGCGCACCGCTAACTAAGCTAGCCGTTTCACATCCGTTACATTAGTATGAACGGTAAACTGGCCAGCGCACGCTATATTTAGAATTCTGGGTTCTGGAGATTAATTCATCTCAGAACAGACATAGCTAAGTCTGCTGATATCAGATAAGTTTTCCCTTTAAGATAATAATTAATATGAACAGATCTGATCCTAGATCAGCACTCCTACTCTGAGAAACGCTGTGATTACGGGTCCTGGTGTTTAAACAGTGGAGGAATGTGGTCTGAGTCTTAGGAAAATAAATCTGTGTTATGAATTCATGAGAGAGGCTGTGAACCAGGGCTCTTGACTGTTGTCAAACTGTGCCACATGTAATGGTGTTAAAGTCTTGAGTAAGAAGATGAATTTACAGGGTTAAAATAGTGAAGAAGATTATGTAAACACTAAACATAGATAAAATCTAAAAAGTATTTACCAAAAATATGCTTTTCTTTTCCATGAGTGGGAAGCGGTATTTTGGGGGAAAATACATAGCTTTATTATGGTTTTCTAAAACCAAACAAACACATTTCAAATAGAAGAGATTTATTTACCCCAAGTCTCAACCAGGACCTCTCTCCATACCAAATGGCTGCACCCTGGACAGTTATGTAAGTTGGGAGTGTAGTTATCGGCCTGAGAGTGTGTCATCAAGGCTGTCATCAAGGCAAAGGGTGGCTACTTTGAAGAATCTCAAATATCTTTTGATTTGTTTAACACTTTTTTTGGTTACTACATGATTCCATGTGTGTTATTTCATGGTTTTGATATCTTCACTATTATTCTACAATGTAGAAAATAGTAAAAATAAAGAAAAACCCTTAAATGAGTAGGTGACTGGCTGTGCCTACTTCCTCCTCTTCAATCTACCCACTAGTAACACAACAGTATACCTCCTGGGAGGAATGTGGCTGAGAATGGAGTCATCATTACAATACATTTATAAAAGCGTTTACCTTTGATGTTATCACTTAGGTAATAGGCAGTCATATCACTTAGTTAATAGGCAGTCATATCACTTAGGTAATAGGCAGTCATATCACTTAGTTAATAGGCAGTCATATCACTTAGGTAATAGGCAGTCATATCACTTAGTTAATAGGCAGTCATATCACTTAGGTAATAGGCAGTCATATCACTTAGTTAATAGGCAGTCATATCACTTAGGTAATAGGCAGTCATATAACTTAGTTAATAGGCAGTCATATCACTTAGGTAATAGGCAGTCATATCACTTAGTTAATAGGCAGTCATATCACTTAGTTAATAGGCAGTCATATCACTTAGTTAATAGGCAGTCATATCACTTAGGTAATAGGCAGTCATATCACTTAGGTAATAGGCAGTCATATCACTTAGTTAATAGGCAGTCATATCACTTAGGTAATAGGCAGTCATATCACTTAGTTAATAGGCAGTCATATCACTTAGGTAATAGGCAGTCATATCACTTAGTTAATAGGCAGTCATATCACTTAGGTAATAGGCAGTCATATCACTTAGTTAATAGGCAGTCATATCACTTAGGTAATAGGCAATCATATCACTTAGGTAATAGGCAGTCATATAACTTAGTTAATAGGCAGTCATATCACTTAGTTAATAGGCAGTCATATCACTTAGGTAATAGGCAGTCATATCACTTAGTTAATAGGCAGTCATATCACTTAGGTAATAGGCAGTCATATCACTTAGTTAATAGGCAGTCATATCACTTAGGTAATAGGCAGTCATATCACTTAGTTAATAGGCAGTCATATCACTTAGTTAATAGGCAGTCATATCACTTAGATAATAGGCAGTCATATCACTTAGTTAATAGGCAGTCATATCACTTAGGTAATAGGCAGTCATATCACTTAGGTAATAGGCAGTCATATCACTTAGGTAATAGGCAGTCATATCACTTAGGTAATAGGCAGTCATGAAAGACTACCTCTTAGGAAAAACAATGTTCTACATTAGTCAAACATTCAAAGCCATTTTATTTTGTGATAGCATTTTATGGCATACTTTGTTTACGTCAAGGTCAAGCTCAGATATTCATTTAACATGTTTGAGATAGAAGATAAGCTATTAGCAAATAGCCATAGAACGAACTTGAATGCTTACTTACTATCTAGGCTTTATCGCTGTTGATCTTATGACAGAAACTGTTCTGGTGCCTCGTGGATCTAAATTCAACACTAAAATCAAACAGCAACTCTGTTGATAACATTGTTTAATCTGGAACAGTAAGTACCTTCTCTATTTCTGTCATTGCCAGCAGTACTGAGTCATGCTGCAGTGCTGTGCTCACAGTGTTTGACTATCAGTCAAATCAGATCAAATCAAAAAGAATATTAAATGCTTACTTACAAGCCCTTAATGCAGGGAAGCTTAAATCAGTTTTACCTCATTTCTATCAGCATGTTAAATGTGCAACCATATGGGGGAAAAAAACTCACCACACACACAGAAGTGTAAACATCTCTCCTTCGCCCGCCATTTGGCAAATCTGACCATATTTATATCCTCCTGATTCCTGCTTACAAGCAAAAAATTACAGCAGGAAGCACCAGTGACTCGGCCTATAAACAAATGGTCAGATGAAGCAGATGGTAAACTACAGGACTGTTTTGCTAGCACGGACTGGAGTATGTTTCCGGGATTCTTCCGATGGCATTGAGGAGAACACCACGTCAGTCATCAAAAAACATTTTTTATTTTTTATTTCACCTTTATTTAACCAGGTAGGCAAGTTGAGAACAAGTTCTCATTTACAATTGCAACCTGGCCAAGATAAAGCAAAGCATTTCGACACATACAACGACACAGAGTTACACATGGAGTAAAACAAACATACAGTCAATAATACAGTATAAACAAGTCTATATACGATGTGAGCAAATGAGGTGAGATAAGGGAGGTAAAGGCAAAGGCCATGGTGGCAAAGTAAATACAATATAGCAAGTAAAACACTGGAATGGTAGATTTGCAATGGAAGAATGTGCAAAGTAGAAATAAAAATAATGGGGTGCAAAGGAGCAAAATAAATAAATTAATTAAATACAGTTGGGAAAGAGGTAGTTGTTTGGGCTAAATTATAGGTGGGCTATGTACAGGTGCAGTAATCTGTAAAATGCTCTGACAGTTGGTGCTTAAAGCTAGTGAGGGAGATAAGTGTTTCCAGTTTCAGAGATCTTTGTAGTTCGTTCCAGTCATTGGCAGCAGAGAACTGGAAGGAGAGGCGGCCAAAGAAAGAATTGGTTTTGGGGGTGACTAGAGAGATATACCTGCTGGAGCGTGTGCTACAGGTGGGAGATGCTATGGTGACCAGCGAGCTGAGATAAGGGGGGACTTTACCTAGCAGGGTCTTGTAGATGACATGGAGCCAGTGGGTTTGGCGACGAGTATGAAGCGAGGGCCAGCCAACGAGAGCGTACAGGTCGCAATGGTGGGTAGTATATGGGGCTTTGGTGACAAAACAGATTGCACTGTGATCAATAAGTGCATCGATGACATCGTCCCTACAGTGACTGTACTTACATACCCCAACCAGAAGCCATGGATTACAGGCAGTATTCGCACTGAACTAAAGGGTAGAGCTGCCGCTTTCAAGGAGCTGGACTCTAACCCGGAAGGTTGTAAGAAATCCCGCTATGCTCTCTGACGAACCATGAACAGGCAAAGCATCAATACAGGACGAAGATCGAATCGTACTACACAGGCTCCGACGCTCGTCGGATGCGTCAGGGCTTGCAACTGTTACAGACTATAAAGGGAAGCACAGCTGAGAGCTGCCCAGTGACTCAAGCCTATCAGACAAGCTAAATCACTTCTATGCTCGCTTCGAGATAAGTAACACTGAAACATGCATGAGAGCATCAGCTGTTCCGGACGTTTGTGTGATCATGCTCTCCGCAGCCGTCATGGCTCACATCAACACCATTATCCCAGAAACCCTTGACCCACTCCAATTTGCATACCGCACCAACAGATCCACAGATTATGCAATCTTTATTGCACTCCACACTGCCCTTTCCCACCTGGACAAAAGGAACACTTATGTGAGAATGCTATTCATTGACTACAGCTCAGCGTTCAACACCATAGTGCCCTCAAAGCTCATCACTAAGCTAAGGACCCTGGGACTAAAAACCTCCCTCTGCAATTGGATCCTGGATTTCCTACGGGCTGCCCCCAGGTGGTAAGGGTAGGTAATAACACATCCGCCATGCTCATCCTCAAAACGGGAGCCACTCAGGGGTGCGTGCTCAGTCCCTTCCTGTACTCCCTGTTCACTCATGACTGCACGGCCAGGCACAACTCCAACACCATCATTAAGTTTGCTGATGACACAACAGTGGTAGGCCTGATCATCGATAACGATGAGACAGCCTATAGGGAGGAGGTAAGAGACCTGACCGTATGGTGCAAGGACAACTACCTCTCCCTCAACATGATCAAGACAAAGGAGATGATTGTGGGCTACAGGAAAAGGAGGACCGAGCACACCCCAATTCTCATCGACAGTGCTGTAGTGGAGCAGGTTCAGAGCTTCAAGTTCCTTGGCGTTCACATCACCAACAAACTAACATGGTCCAAGCACCCCAAGACAGCTGTGAAGATGGCACGAGAACCTATTCCTCCCCAGGAGACTGAAAAGATTTGGCATGGCTCCTTAGATCCTCGAAAGGTTTTACAGCTGCACCATCGAGAACATCCTGACTGGTTGCATTACTGCCTGGTATGGCAACTACTCGGCGTCCGACCACAAGACACCTCAGAGGGTGGTGCATACGTCCCAGTACATCACCGGGGCCAAGCTTCCTGCCATCCAGGACCTCTATACCAGGCAGTGTGACTATGACTAGGGTGGCTGGAGTCTTTGATCATTTTTAGGGCCTTCCTCTGACACCGCCTGGTATAGAGGTCCTGGATGCGAAGGTTCACCTTTCAACATGACAATGACCCTAAGCACACAGCCAAGACAACGCAAGAGTGGCTTCGGGACAATCTCTGAATGTCCTCGAGTGGCCCAGCCAGAGCCCAGACTTGAACCCGATCTAACATATCTGGAGAGAACTGAAAATAGCTGTGCAGCAATGCTCCAAATCCAACCTGACAGACCTTGATAGGATCTACAGAGAAGAATGGGAGAAACACCCCAAATTCACATATGCCAAGCTTGTAGCGTCATACCCACTCCTGCGTTGTGTTATTGACTTTACGTTTGTTTATGTGTAACTCTGTTGTTGTTTGTGTCGCACTGCTGTGCTTTATCTTGGCCAGGTCGCATTTGTAAATGAGAACTGGCCTACCTGGTTAATTAAAGGTGTTCTCAACTGGCCTACCTGGTTAAATAAAGGTGTTCTCAACTGGCCTACCTGGTTAAATAAAGGTGTTCTCAACTGGCCTACCTGGTTAAATAAAGGTGTTCTCAACTGGCCTACCTGGTTAAATAAAGGTGTTCTCAACTGGCCTACCTGGTTAATTAAAGGTGTTCTCAACTGGCCTACCTGGTTAATTAAAGGTGTTCTCAACTGGCCTACCTGGTTAAATAAAGGTGTTCTCAACTGGCCTACCTGGTTAAATAAAGGTGTTCTCAAACCTGGTGTTTCTCAACTGGCCTACCTGGTTAAATAAAGGTGTTCTCAACTGGCCTACCTGGTTAAATAAAGGTGTTCTCAACTGGCCTACCTGGTTAAATAAAGGTGTTCTCAACTAGCCTACCTGGTTAAATAAAGGTGTTCTCAACTGGCCTACCTGGTTAATTAAAGGTGTTCTCAACTGGCCTACCTGGTTAAATAAAGGTGTTCTCAACTAGCCTACCTGGTTAAATAAAGGTGTTCTCAACTAGCCTACCTGGTTAAATAAAGGTGTTCTCAACTATAAATCTGTAACGTAACAAAGTGTGGAAAATGTCAAGGGGTCTGAATACTTTTCGAATGCACCGTATGTGTGACCCGACCCTTTTTTAAAATCGTAGTTGACTACCCCTGGTCTATGGATTACACCTCCTGTCCTGTCCTGTCCGGTTCTGTCAGATGGTGGTATTAGTGGTGCCACTCTAAGTGGTTTTAATGTTCCTCTATACATAGCCTGTTCTCTGCTCCTACACCTCCAGTCACTAGGGGATCACAGAGTCCAGGGGAACCAGAAGACCTACTCAGCCATCTAAGAGACAGAAGGAGTATTTTTAGGATGACTAGATGGGTATAGGAATGCACTGTAGGCTTGTAGCCAGCACAAACTGATCTGGAACCAGGCTAGGAGGCTCATGGAAACTAAGGTTTAATTCCACCTCAATCCCCTTTTTATTAGCTAGGAGTCCTGTCTGACTGGGAACCAACAGTAGGAAAGGAAGAGCTGTTGGCAATGTCCTCGAGTAGATTAAGTAATAGGCAGGACTGAGAGTTCGGTGTGTGTGTGGTGTCTTGTGTGCAGGTGTGTTAAACATATGGTCTGCGGCTCTAGCTAGCATATAGTTGCCAAGGACAAGACCGAGACAGACAGAGGGGGAGAGGAGGGATTGTTCAGGTTGGACAGTTTGGACACCCCCACTTTCTACATAATGTCCATTAGACATGATGGTGATCTCCAATGCCTGAAACCTCCCGCTGTCTGTCTGGTCTGGTATGTTCAGTAATAATAACCCAGTAGCAACGTAACGTCAGGGACGCGCAGGACCATCACTCAGACAGCAACGCGCAGGACCATCACTCAGACAGCGAAACAGAAGCTGAGGGAAAGAGGCAGAGCTAGAGACTAAGAGCTGACCATGGAGAAGGACAGACAGGGAACCACAACATATAGAAAAGCACAACATGGATGTGGGCATCGGCACGGGATGGAGCAGGCAAGTTACCTACTCTTTATGAAGTTGTTTAATGTAAATGATTCTCCATGCAGACCTATAAACAGTGTTTATATAGTGTTTTAGTCCAGAATATGTCTCTGCTCTGTAATCGGATACCTAATATATAAGACATTTAGATATTAAGATTTTACGGAGTTACAGTTCAAGGAAATCAGTCAATTTAAATCAATTCTAATCTACGGATTTCACATGACTGGGCAGGGGTGCAGCCATGCCCCCATGGACCACCAGGCCCACCTACTGGGGAGTCAGGCCCAGCCAATCAGAACAAGTTTTTCCCCACAAAAGGGCTTCGTGGGGCCTGCAGATGAAGAAACCGGATGTGGAGGTCCTGGGTCCTTTGCATATTCAATCCTGTCTCTAATTACAACACTGGCCCTTTAAGGCTCTCCTGGAGGATGGTTGGCCGTCCTCGTGTAACGGATGTGAAATGGCTAGCTAGTTAGCGGTGGTGCTGGTGTAACGGATGTGAAATGGCTAGCTAGTTAGCGGTGGTGCTGGTGTAACGGATGTGAAATGGCTAGCTAGTTAGCGGTGGTGCTGGTGTAACGGATGTGAAATGGTTCCCCTAGCTCTGCAGTTAGCGGTGGTGCTGGTTGTTGACGGATGTGAAATGGCTAGCTATAGTTAGCAGTGTTAGCCTGTAAATATTGCGTTTACATTTACAATACTTTTGACTTTATAAAATATGCTCTGAGACCTTGAAAACAAACAGTAGTAGTTCCCCGCACACGCTCTGCAAGGGCACACACATGTGTGTTGTTTTTTTAGCGATGTTGATACAGTTTGCTATGATTGATTTAGGGTGACTGTTGTAGACTATGAGTGAATGGCTGTAGACTACGCAATGGCTGAGTGGGCTGTGTGCAGAGGGTGGTTCACGCCCGGGTGAATGGCTGCAAGAGGATGGCTCTAAAGTTATACTGTTACATTGAATGCTGTTGACCCGGATCACTGGCTGCTGCGGAAATGGATGAGGTCAAAAGGGGGCTGTAGTGTAACGAATGTGTTGGCTACAATGGCTGTTGCTTAGTTAGACGGTGCGGCTAAATAGCGTTTCAACTACGAGTGAATGGCTGTCTACTTGCTCTGAGACCTGTAGGCTGAGTGAATGGCTAGTTCCCCTGAATGGCTCTGCAAGGAATGGCTGTAGTGAATGTGGAGTTGAATGGCTGTAGGCTACGAGTGCTGGCTGTAGTGGGAATGGCTCAGTTGGCTGTGATGTGTGCAGAGGGTCCCTGGTGAATGGCTGTAGGGTGAATGGTCTAACTAGTTATACTGTTACACTTGGTAGCCTGTAAAATATTGCAACTTTACAATTACAATACTTTTTATGTCTTTATAAAATATGAATGGCTGTAGGACAGTTCAAAATGGCTGTAACAGTTGGCTGGGACTGTAGACTCACTGAATGGCTGTAGTGAATGGCTGTAGGCTACGCACGAATGGCACACGTGCAATGGCGCACACACAGTGAATGGCTGTACTGTAGGCACACACTGTACATAGGCTACGATACATATGTATATATGTATATGGCTGTATATATATGTGTGTATATACGAGTGAATGGCTGTGACTGTGAATTTTGTAAAGCAATGGCTCAAATGAATGGCTGATACAGTGAATGGCTGTGATTGATTTATTAGAAGAAATGGCTGTGCTACATGGCTGTAGACTACGAGTGAATGGCTGTAGACTACGAGTGAATGGTAGTACGAGTGAATGGCTGTAGACTGAATGGCTGTAGTGAATGGCTGTAGACTACGAGTGAATGGCTGTAGGCTACGAGTGAATGGCTGTAGGCTACGAGTGAATGGCTGTAGACTACGAGTGAATGGCTGTAGACTACGAGTGAATGGCTGTAGGCTACGAGTGAATGGCTGTAGACTACGAGTGAATGGCTGTAGTGAATGGCTGTAGACTACGAGTGAATGGCTGTAGGCTACGAGTGAATGGCTGTAGACTACGAGTGAATGGCTGTAGGCTACGAGTGAATGGCTGTAGACTACGAGTGAATGGCTGTAGACTACGAGTGAATGGCTGTAGACTACGAGTGAATGGCTGTAGGCTACGAGTGAATGGCTGTAGACTACGAGTGAATGGCTGTAGACTACGAGTGAATGGCTGTAGACTACGAGTGAATGGCTGTAGGCTACGAGTGATGGCTGTAGGCTATGAATGGCTGTAGGCTACGAGTGGATGGCTGTAGGCTACTGTAGTGAATGGCTGTAGGCTACGAGTGAATGGCTGTAGACTGACGAGTGGATGGCTGTAGGCTAGACTAGTGGATGGCTGAGTGAATGGCTGTAGACTACTGTAGTGAATGGCTGTAGGCTACGAGTGAATGGCTGTAGTGAATGGCTGTAGGCTACGAGTGGATGGCTGGATGAATGGCTGTAGTGAATGGCTGTAGACTACGAGTGAATGGCTGTAGGCTACGAGTGAATGGCTGTAGTGAATGGCTGTAGGCTACGAGTGAATGGCTGTAGACTACGAGTGAATGGCTGTAGGCTACGAGTGAATGGCTGTAGGCTACGAGTGAATGGCTGTAGACTACGAGTGAATGGCTGTAGACTACGAGTGAATGGCTGTAGACTACGAGTGAATGGCTGTAGGCTACGAGTGAATGGCTGTAGACTACGAGTGAATGGCTGTAGGCTACGAGTGAATGGCTGTAGTGAATGGCTGTAGGCTACGAGTGAATGGCTGTAGTGAATGGCTGTAGACTACGAGTGAATGGCTGTAGTGAATGGCTGTAGGCTACGAGTGAATGGCTGTAGGCTACGAGTGAATGGCTGTAGACTACGAGTGAATGGCTGTAGTGAATGGCTGTAGGACTACGAGTGAATGGCTGTAGTGAATGGCTGTAGACTACGAGTGAATGGCTGTAGGCTACGAGGGGAAAACACCTTTCTCAAAAGCGCACCTCACAGCTAGCGGTTTCATGAGACCGAGATGAACATTTCCATGAGAAATGAAGAAAGAGGGAAGATCTGAAGATGCATCAACAGGTTACTAATCCTATTCCTAATATGACTAGGATTATGCCTTTTGGCTACTGGACAATAAAATCCAGATGGGATGGCGTATCGCAGCAGAATGCTGTGGTAGCCATGCTGGTTAAGTGCTGCCATATTAAGCGTTTATAAAATAATTCCCTCGACATTTCCGTGGTCGTTTTTTTTGGCTACTTTGTAAACAAGGTAAAAACATGCTTCATAAAATGACATTTTTAAAACGTCCAGGTTTTAAACTATTACGTTTATGAGTTGAAATAGTTTCAAAATGCTGACCGCCTCCATTGGAAGTGTCAGTGTCCTTCACTCTCCGGGTGACCATTTTGATCTGAACGGACCGTGCCTTGGCCTCGAATACGTCGACAGAATCAAGCCTTTTGACCAGGGATCAACGACTAGATTCAGCCCATATCATGACTTCATGTTGGGAAAAGCAGGACATTTGAGATGGACTCCCATCTAGCAGTGAGTTGATGAGGTTATATTGCACCTATCTCTGGAACTTGCGCTGAATTCTTCAAAGTGTAGCCTACATGTTCTAGATGCAAAGCAAACACCGAATAGCTTTCCACTAAAATGTGAGACAGAGCACACTGCAGGCCAGTAAGACCACACACCTAGTTGCCAAAACAGCGACATGCTGATTTCTCCACTTCATGCTGTTTTTAAAACATTTTTAAACAGTTGTTAGTTACTCTGGCTCTCACTGATTTCTTATATCCGAGGTTACGAAAGTTCAATGGATAGTCTACTACCCACTGGGCACAGACGTCAGTTCAACATGTACATTACATTTACATTTAAGTCATTTAGCAGACGCTCTTATCCAGAGCGACTTACAAATTGGTGCATTCACCTTATGACATCCAGTGGAACAGCCACTTTACAATAGTGCATCTAAATCTTTTAAGGGGGGGGGTGAGAAGGATTACTTTAGTTGGTTGAGTTGTCAACGAACTTGAATTCAACGTGAAATCAGTCCGTATCTAAATAGTATGTGTGAAATGCTTGATAGTGTCTGTGATGTAAACAGAGAGGTCTACTTTCTTGGGGACCTGAATATTGACTGGTTTTCATCAAGCTGTCTGCTCAAGAGGAAGCTTCTCACTGTAACCAGTGCCTGTAACCAGAGCCTGTAATCTGGTTCAGGTTATTAATCAACCTACCAGGGTGTTTACAAACACTACAGGAACAAGGTCATCCACATGTATCGATCACATGTTTACTGATACTGTAAGACTTTGTTCTAAAGCTGTATCCGTACCCATTGGATGTATTGATCACATGTTTACTAATACTGTAAGACTTTGTTCTAAAGCTGTATCCGTACCCATTGGATGTATTGATGTTTACTACATTGTTTAAAGCTAATACCCATTGGATGTATTGTCAAGACTTTGTTCTAAAGCTGTATCCGTACCCATTGGATGTATTGATCACATGTTTACTGATACTGTAAGACATTGTTCTAAAGCTGTATCCATACCCATTGGATGTATTGATCACATGTTTACTGATACTGTAAGACTTTGTTCTAAAGCTGTATCCGTACCCATTGGATGTATTGATCACATGTTTACTAATACTGTAAGACTTTGTTCTAAATCTGTATCCATATCCATTGGATGTATTGATCACATGTTTACTAATACTGTAAGACTTTGTTCTAAAGCTGTATCCATACCCATTGGATGTATTGATCACAATGTAGTGGCTATAAGGAAAGCCAAAGTTCAACATCTTAAATAGTGTATAAGAAATCATACAAAAGATTTAGCTGTGACTCTATGTAAAACATATTTGTTGTTCTGATGTGATTAATAAGGAGCATTGAAGAAACGGACTGTCACTTTATGGATTGATGAGGAATTTACTGATACTGTTGAGAAATGATGTGACTTTTGTTGGCTAAATCTGTATCAGACTGGCTGACTTACCCATTGAGAAAAGTGATCTCAACACAAAGAAGAAACTGTAGTGAAAGAGACTGGGCAAAAGGACTCTGGCTACACATCAGACTGGCTGACTTACTGCACATTGTTCCTAAACTCAACACAAATAGAAACTTTATAAAGAGATCATACAAAGGACTGGCTATTTAGCTGTGACTCTTATGTGGATGATGTAAAACATATTTGTATTGTTCTGAGACTGGGAAAAGGACTTAATAAGTCTGGCTGCACCCAGACTTTGACACTTGAATTGATGAAATGATGCTTCTTCAAATTATTGAAGAAACTGTATTGTTGAAAGAGATGGGGGCAAAAGGACTGGCTAATAAGTCTGGCTGCACTCTGACTCAAGGCTTTGATGGACTTGAACACGGAAGAAAAACTGTATGGTTGAAAGAGATGGGGGCAAAAGGACTGGCTAATAAGTCTGGCTGCACATCAGACTGGCTGACTGACTGCACATTGAGAAATGATGTGACTAAACTCAACACAAAGAAGAAACTGTATGGTTGAAAGAGATGGGGGCAAAAGGACTGGCTAATAAGTCTGACTGCACATCAGACTGGCTGACTGACTGCACATTGAGAAATGATGTGACTAAACTCAACACAAAGAAGAAGAAACTGTATGGTTGAAAGAGATGGGGCAAAAGGACTGGCTAATAAGTCTGGCTGCACATCTGACTGGCTGACTGACTGCACATTGAGAAATGATGTGACTAAACTCAACACAAAGAAGAAACTGTATGGTTGAAAGAGATGGGGGCAAAAGGACGTGGCTAATAAGTCTGGCTGCACATCTGACTGGCTGCACATTGAGAAATGATGTGACTAAACTCAACACGAAGAAGAAACTGTATGGTTGAAAGAGATGGGGGCAAAAGGACTGGCTAATAAGTCTGGCTGCACATCAGACTGGCTGACTGACTGCACATTGAGAAATGATGTGACTAAACTCAACACAAAGAAGAAGAAACTGTATGGTTGAAAGAGATGGGGGCAAAAGGACTGGCTAATAAGTCTGGCTGCACATCTGACTGGCTGACTGACTGCACATTGGGAAATGATGAGACTAAACTCAACACGAAGAAGAAACTGTATGGTTGAAAGAGATGGGGGCAAAAGGACTGGCTAATAAGTCTGGCTACACATCTGACTGGCTGCACATTGAGAAATGATGTGACTAAACTCAACACGAAGAAGAAACTGTATGGTTGAAAGAGATGGGGGCAAAAGGAAGTGGCTAATAAGTCTGGCTACACATCTGACTGGCTGCACATTGAGAAATGATGTGACTAAACTCAACACGAAGAAGAAGAAACTGTATTATGAAGCCAAGATCAATGATATAAAGACTGATGGGAAAAGAACTTTGGATGGAATTATGGGTAGAAAGACATTCAACTCCATCTTTCATCCGACGGCTTATTTATCACAAAACCATTTGACGTTGCCAGTCATTTTGATGATTACTGCACTGGCAAAGTGGGCAAACCTATGCAGGAAATGCCAACAACGAACAGTTGTTGTACTCATGTATAAAAAAAACAACTAATAATGAAAGAAAAGCATTTTAAGGTAGAATTTTGTAAAGTTAGTGTGGGAGAGGTAGAAAAAAAATATTGTTATTGATCAATAATGACAAACCTTCTGGCATTGACTACTTAGATGGAAAGCTACTGAGGATGGTAGCTGACTCTATAGCCACTCCTGTCTGTCATATGTTTAATCTGAGCCTAGAGGAAAGTCTTTGTCCTCGGGCTTGGAGGGAAGCCAAAGTAATTCCAATACCCAAGAGTGGTAAAGCGACCTTTACTGGTTCTGACAGCAGACCTATCAGCTGCCAGCTCTTAGCAAACTGTTGGGAAAAAAATTGTACTTGATCAAATACAATGCTATTCCCCTGTAAACAAATGAACAGCAGACTTTCAGCAAATCATTTTCTAGACCTCAGCTGAATCTGGTAATGAATGGCAGTTGAACAAGTGGAGGAGACTAAATTACTTGGAGTCACCTTAGATTGTAAACTGTCATGGTCAAAACATATAGATTCAATGGTTGTAAAGATGGGGAGAGGTCTAGCCGTAATAAAGAGATGCTCAGATGTTTTGACAACACACTGTAAAAAGTTTAGTTTTGTCTTATTTTGATTATTGTCCAGTCAAGTGGTCTAGTGTTGAAAGGAAAGACCTAGTTAAGCTGCAGCTGGCCCAAAACAGAGCGGCACGTCTTGCTCTTCATTGTAATCAGAGTAATAAATACAATGCAGCCAGTCTCTCTTGGCTAAGAGTTGAGGAGTGACTGACTACATCACTTCTTCTTTTTATAAGAAACGTTAATGTGTTGAAAGTTTCAAATTGTTTGCATAGTCAACTTACACACAGCTCTGACACACACACTTACCCCACCAGACATGCCACCAGGGGCCTTTTCACAGTCCCCAAATCCAGATCAAATCCAAGAAAGCGTACAGTATTATATAGACCCAACTTCCTTCCATCTCATATTGCTGAAAGGAACAGCAAACCTGGTTTTAAAAAAACAGATAAAGCAACACATCACAACGCCTCTCCCCTATTTGACCTACATAGTTTGTGTGTATGTACTGACATGTAGGATACGTTGTCTTTAAAAAAATATATATATATGTAGTTCTGTCCTTGAGCTGTTCTTGTCTATTAGTGTTCTGTATTATGTCATGTTTTGTGTTCTGTTACCCTAAGAAGAGTAGCTTCTGCTTTCGCAAACGGCTAATGAGGATCCTAATAAAATTCCAAAACAATTTCCCAATGCCATTGGAGTAAAATAAAATAGGAAATGCCCTTAAATGGTTAACTTTTTGCAAATCCAATAAGTTGTCCACGTTGATTCAAAGTCATCATATTCATTTTTGGGGTTGAAATGACATTGAAACAACTTTGATTCAACCAGTTTTGGCCCAGTGGGTAGCTTCTACTCTTCAAACTACTAACTAGGTATATAGCTAACTAACCAACTCTACTACTGACTAGGTATATAACTAACTAACTCTACATATCAGGCCATCTTTAAGACAGTTCCTGTCATGGTTGTAAGTGTCAACGCATGACATTTGTTTCTGTGTTTTGGGTCTCTATAAAATATTGTCACTAACAATACTGGTTTTGACTTGTGTACCTTTAAAAAATGTTTTTGTCAATATAAAGTATGGATGACCATGCAATGACTACGTGTGTTTATCATATGTGAATGAAACCAATAATAGCCAAGTCACTGTCTCCTTGTTGTCTGCGAGCTATCCCTTGCGTGTTGTGTCAACACGTCTGCTCCACACGTGTCGTTTTCAGTCCAAACACAACCTATGGACATCGACAATATAGCAACAGAACATCCAGGACGCTGACGACTACAAGGTAAACCAGTCTGTTCTCACTACAAGGTAAATCAGTCTGGATTCTCACTCTCTAAGCTTTCACAAGTCGCTCCACAGAGCTGTACCTCCAACACCATGGCTGTCTCAGTTGCCCTCATTGACCCAGTTAAAACTCTCCCTTAATCTATTTAATGTCCAACACCTGTGTTTCTTTCAGGATGACCGATGTTCAATCTGCACACACTGATCTGTGTGTGTGTGTGTGTGTGTGTGTGTGTGTGTGTGTGTGTGTGTGTGTGTGTGTGTGTGTGTGTGTGCGTGCGTGCACGTACTTCCAAGAAGAAGCGTGTTAGTCCAGACTGATCTCGTAACAACAAAACAGAGCATCTCTACATAGTAGTTAGAGGATTAATCAAATATAGTTATTTTCTAATCCACTCAATTTTGTAGTTATTTAATATATTTGTACCTTTTATTTAACTAGGCAAGTCAGTTAAGAACAAATTCTTATTTTCAATGACGGCCTAAGAACAGTGTTCAGGGGCAGAACGACAGATTTGTACCTTGTCAGCTCGGGGATTCAAACATGCAATCTTTCGGTTACTAGCCCAATGCTCTAACCACTAGGCTACCTGCCGCCCCTACACTCTAACCACCAGGCTACCCTGCCACCTCTACAGGTGACAGCTACCCTCCTGTAGGTTTACTCTCCGTTCCTGGAGAGATACCCTCCTGTAGGTTTACTCTCCGTTTCTGGAGAGATACCCTCCTGTAGGTTTACTCTCCGTTTCTGGAGAGATACCCTCCTGTAGGTTTACTCTCCAACCCTGTTTCTGAACAGATACCCTCCTGTAGGTTTACTCTCCAACCCTGTTTCTGGACAGATACCCTCCTGTAGGTTTACTCTCCAACCCTGTTTCTGAACAGATACCCTCCTGTAGGTTTACTCTCCAACCCTGTTTCTGAACAGATACCCTCCTGTAGGTTTACTCTCCAACCCTGTTTCTGGACAGATACCCTCCTGTAGGTTTACTCTCCAACCCTGTTTCTGAACAGATACCCTCCTGTAGGTTTACTCTCCATTTCTGAACAGATACCCCCCTGTAGGTTTACTCTCCAACCCTGTTTCTGAACAGATACCCTCCTGTAGGTTTACTCTCCGTTTCTGAACAGATACCCTCCTGTAGGTTTACTCTCCAACCCTGTTTCTGAACAGATACCCTCCTGTAGGTTTACTCTCCGTTTCTGAACAGATACCCTCCTGTAGGTTTACTCTCCAACCCTGTTTCTGAACAGATACCCTCCTGTAGGTTTACTCTCCAACCCTGTTTCTGAACAGATACCCTCCTGTAGGTTTACTCTCCGTTTCTGAACAGATACCCTCCTGTAGGTTTACTCTCCAACCCTGTTTCTGAACAGATACCCTCCTGTAGGTTTACTCTCCAACCCTGTTTCTGAACAGATACCCTCCTGTAGGTTTACTCTCCAACCCTGTTTCTGAACAGATACCCTCCTGTAGGTTTACTCTCCGTTTCTGAACAGATACCCTCCTGTAGGTTTACTCTCCAACCCTGTTTCTGAACAGATACCCTCCTGTAGGTTTACTCTCCGTTTCTGAACAGATACCCTCCTGTAGGTTTACTCTCCGTTTCTGAACAGATACCCTCCTGTAGGTTTACTCTCCGTTTCTGAACAGATACCCTCCTGTAGGTTTACTCTCCGTTTCTGAACAGATACCCTCCTGTAGGTTTACTCTCCGTTTCTGAACAGATACCCTCCTGTAGGTTTGTAGTTGTTGAACGCTGTCGAACAGCGAAACCTGAACTAAAGATCTCGATTTAAAAGCTGACAATGTTTTTTTTTATATACTTTTATTTTATTTTGATTCATGCGGCTCTTAGCTAAATTGCTGTGAGTGCTGCCATCTGTCCCGGGTTTCTGCCAGATTCAGTGTAGGGGGAGAGACGCGAAAGCATAGCTAGCCTAGCTGAGTCTGCGGTCTCAAATGGGGGCCACTATTGAATGTTTCCAGCATTACAGGAGCTGTGTTTGCTTTGCTTTGTTCCGGGATAATGTGGACCGCACTGACTTTCAATGTAGCAACTGAAGGGCCTTCTATGCCATCAATGTAGCAACTGCTAGCTTGCGGAGGACTACAGGAGCGAAGTAGCTCTTCTTAGCAAGCAAGTAGCAAACCTACATAAACTACAGGAGAACCCACACCCATCTACTTTTTATTTTTCTTCTACCCCAGTAGCCGGACGCTGCTCTGGTCTGCTGGAGGTTTCGCTGCCGTGTCGGCTGTCCACAGCCTCCCCCTTCCCTAGAGAACGGAGCTGTGCTCGACCAAACCAACCAGCCACGGAGGTACGTCACTCGCCGTGAAAGTCGAAGAAGTCATCCTTTGGCAAAGGGGGTCTCCATGGAGATGTTGAGCATGGAACTGACACAGACCAGAAACAGCTGTGCCACCCTGGATCCAGAGGTTCCGGCACATTCTTCCTTGCTGGCTTCCCAATCAAGATCAGATCTGGAGGTACCTGCTTCTTCATCCTCGGTTCTGTCTCCCTCTCCGGTGGCTTCTACCTCGGGTTCAAATCCTCTGAGCTCACCAGACCGTGAGGCTGCCTGATAGACCAGCCCATTCAACATCACAAGCTGTCATCATAGGCAGCTCTATGGTTATAAACATCTCAGTCCCCAAGGCAAAAACCCTGTTCTACCCAGGAGCACAAGTACAGGACATAACAAGGCTGCTTCCGACTGTTCTACGACAGGCGCCGGGAGATGACACTGTCGTAGTCCATGTGGGCTAGCTCGGAGAGCGAGCTCGGAACATTTGAAAATGGATTTTAAAGAAGTCAATTTAGCATTAAAAGACAACAAAAAAAACGGCCAATAATTTCAGGTCCAGTACCATCGTTGGTACACATCTGGCTAAAAGACTGTAGCTCTGCTGGAGTCTCTTTTATTGATAACTTTGACACCTTCTGGTAACAGAAGATACTCTACAGGAATGACTGAGTCCATCCAAATCATCTTGGCTCCTGGACTCTGTCCACGTATTTCAAGGCTGCGTTGAAACAATGACTGGTAAATGATCCAAGACCAGCTCAGTTAATCCCTACCGTTGTGACAATGAGTCGTCATAATGCTGCGTCAAATGTACATGATCTTAGGGGCATTGGCAAACACAATGTAAGTCATTTAATGTATGAATCCCCAATCATGTATCTCTGAAACTCACTTCGATAATACATTTGAAGATACAGTGGATACATGGTTCTAACATCGACCGAAAAGACAGAAATGCCAACGGGGGAGGTGTTGCTGTTTATATTCAGAACCACATTCCTGTAAAGCTTCGAGACAATCTAATGTTAAATACTGTTGAAGTAATATGGCTACAGGTTCATCTGCTTCACCTAAAGCCCATTCTGGTGGGAAGCTGCTATAGACAGTCAGTATCTGGATAATGTTAAATACTGTTGAAGTAATATGGCTACAGGTTCATCTGCTTCACCTAAAGCCCATTCTGGTGGGAAGCTGCTATAGACAGTCAGTATCTGGATAATGTTAAATACTGTTGAAGTAATATGGCTACAGGTTCATCTGCTTCACCTAAAGCCCATTCTGGTGGGAAGCTGCTATAGACAGTCAGTATCTGGATAATGTTAAATACTGTTGAAGTAATATGGCTACAGGTTCATCTGCTTCACCTAAAGTCCATTCTGGTGGGAAGCTGCTATAGACAGTCAGTATCTGGATAATGTTAAATACTGTTGAAGTAATATGGCTACAGGTTCATCTGCTTCACCTAAAGCCCATTCTGGTGGGAAGCTGCTATAGACAGTCAGTATCTGGATAATGTTAAATACTGTTGAAGTAATATGGCTACAGGTTCATCTGCCTCACATAAAGCCCATTCTGGTGGGAAGCTGCTATAGATCACCAAGTGCTAACAGTCAGTATCTGGATAATATGTGTGAAATGCTTGATAATGTATGTGACATCAACAGAGAAGTATATATTCTGGGTGATTTTTAAATAGTGTCTGGCTTTCATCCAGCTGCCCACTCAAGAAACAACTTCTAACTGTTACCAGAGCCTGCAGCCTGGATCAGGTTATCAGTCAACCTACCAGGGTATTTACAAACAGCACAGGAATGAAATCATCAACATGTATTGATCACATATTTAGAAATGCTGCAGAAATGTGCTTTAAAGCAGTATACAGATCCATAGGATGTAGTGATCACAATACAGTAGCCATATCTAGGAAAACCAAAGTTACAAAGGCTGGTCCTAATATAGTGTATAAGAGGCCAGGCTGGGTCTAATATAGTGTATAAGAGGCCAGGCTGGGTCTAATATAGTGTATAAGAGGCCAGGCTGGGTCTAATATAGTGTATAAGAGGCTGGGTCTAATATAGTGTATAAGAGGCTGGGTCTAATATAGTGTATAAGAGGCTGGGTCTAATATAGTGTATAAGAGGCTGGGTCTAATATAGTGTATAAGAGGCTGGGTCTAATATAGTGTATAAGAGGCTGGGTCTAATATAGTGTATAAGAGGCTGGGTCTAATATAGTGTATAAGAGGCTGGGTCTAATATAGTGTATAAGAGGCTGGGTCTAATATAGTGTATAAGAGGTCAGGCTGGGTCTAATATAGTGTATAAGAGGTCAGGCTGGGTCTAATATAGTGTATAAGAGGTCAGGCTGGGTCTAATATAGTGTATAAGAGGTCAGGCTGGGTATAATATAGTGTATAAGAGGTCAGGCTGGGTCTAATATAGTGTATAAGAGGTCAGGCTGGGTCTAATATAGTGTATAAGAGGTCAGGCGGGGCCTAATATAGTATATAAGAGGTCAGGCTGGGTCTAATATAGTGTATAAGAGGTCATACAATATGTTTTGTAGTGATTCATATGTTGATGATGTAAAGAATATTTGCTGGTCTGTGGTGTGTAATGAGGAGCAATCAGACGCTGCTGGTCTGTGGTGTGTAATGAGGAGAAACCAGACGCTGCTGGTCTGTGGTGTGTAATGAGGAGCAACCAGACGCTGCTGGTCTGTGGTGTGTAATGAGGAGCAATCAGACGCTGCTGGTCTGTGGTGTGTAATGAGGAGCAATCAGACGCTGCTGGTCTGTGGTGTGTAATGAGGAGCAACCAGACGCTGCTGGTCTGTGGTGTGTAATGAGGAGCAACCAGACGCTGCTGGTCTGTGGTGTGTAATGAGGAGCAACCAGACGCTGCTGGTCTGTGGTGTGTAATGAGGAGCAACCAGACGCTGCTGGTCTGTGGTGTGTAATGAGGAGCAATCAGACGGTGCACTTGACCGTCTGCTACCCTCCTGTAATGTTTTCACCCCAACCCTGTTCCCGGAGTTCTACTGTCCTGTAGGTTTTCACTCCAACCCTGTTCCTGGAGAACTACTGTCCTCTAGGTTTTCACTCCAACTCTGTTCCTGGAGAACTACCGTCCTGTAGGGTTTCACTCCAACCCTGTTCCTGGAGAACTACTGTCCTGTAGGGTTTCACTCCAACCCTGTTCCTGGAGAACTACTGTCCTGTAGGTTTTCACTCCAACCCTGTTCCTGGAGAACTACTGTCCTGTAGGTTTTCACTCCAACCCTGTTCCTGGAGAACTACTGTCCTGTAGGTTTTCACTCCAACCCTGTTCCTGGAGAACTACTGTCCTGTAGGGTTTCACTCCAACCCTGTTCCTGGAGAACTACTGTCCTGTAGGTTTTCACTCCAACCCTGTTCCTGGAGAACTACTGTCCTGTAGGGTTTCACTCCAACCCTGTTCCTGGAGAACTACTGTCCTGTAACCAAAATATTATAGCAGAACTCAATAGATCTGGTCCCCTCCTCATTTAACACTGTAACATATCTACATAAATGTCCATAGTTGGAAATTCAATGTCACTGACTGTATATCTGACTCACCACAGGCTCTCTGACTGTATATCTGACTGTATATCTGACTCACCACAGGCTCTCTGACTGTATATCTGACTCACCACAGGCTCACTGACTATATCTGACTCACCACAGGCTCACTGACTGTATATATGACTGTATATCTGACTCACCACAGGCTCACTGACTGTATATCTGACTGTGTCTCTGACTCACCACAGGCTCACTGACTGTATCTCTGACTCACCACAGGCTCACTGACTATATCTGACTCACCACAGGCTCTCTGACCGTATATCTGACTCACCACAGGCTCTCTAACTGTATATCTGACTGTGTCTCTGACTCACCACAGGCTCACTGACTGTATATCTGACTCACCACCAGCTCTCTGACTGTATATCTGACTCACTACAGGCTCACTGACTGTATCTCTGACTTACCACAGGCTCTCTAACTGTATATCTGACTGTGTCTCTGACTCACCACAGGCTCACTGTATATCTGACTCACCACCAGCTCTCTGACTGTATATCTGACTCACTACAGGCTCACTGACTGTATCTCTGACTCACCACAGGCTCTCTACTGTATATCTGACTATATCTGACTGTATACTCACCACAGGCTCTCTGACTGTATATCTGACTCACTACAGGCTCTGAACTGTATATCTGACTGACTCACCACAGGCTCACTGACTGTATATCTGACTCACCACCAGCTCTCTGACTGATCTCTGACTCACCACAGGCTCACAGTCTCACTGACTCACTCTCACTGACTGTATCTCTGACTGACTCACTACAGGCTCACTGACTGACTCACTCAGGCTCTGACTCTGACTACTCACTACAGGCTCACTGACTGTATATCTGACTCACTACAGGCTCTGACTGTGTCTCTATCTCTGACTGTATATCTGACTCACTACAGGCTCTGATTGTATCTCTGACTGTGACTCACTACAAGCTCACTGACTATCTCTGACTCACTACAGGCTCACTGACTATCTCTGACTCACTACAGGCTCACTGACTATCTCTGACTGTATCTCTGACTGTATATCTGACTCACTGCAGGCTCTGACTGTATCTCTGACTCACTACAGGCTCACTGACTATCTCTGACTCACCCCATCTCACTGAATAACGTTTATACCATAATGTCAGCAGGCGAGTAACTCATGCCCCCCTTCTTCTTCTTCTTCAGATCCAGTTTGCTAACGCAGAGGATAAACAGGAGTTTCAGAAGTACCCCACTAAGGCTGGCCGGCGCTCCCTCTCTCGCTCCATCTCCCAGTCCTCCACAGATAGCTACAGCTCAGGTAGATCACACACACATGGTACACACACACACACCCACACGGTACACACATGGTACACACACACGGTACACACACACACACACACACGGTACACACCCACACGGTACACACATGGTACACACACACACACACACGGTACACACACACAGACACGGTACACAAACAAGGTAGCAAAAGTCCTCAGTCGAGGATCATACATCTGTTATTAGCTGACAATACTTCTATTATTCAACTGATGTAAAAGACCATGTCAAGCTACTACACTACACTGCCTGCTATAGACTGGTAGACCAGAAATCACTTCCTTATGTGTCTCTGACTCTTTGTCCCCCCTCCACCAACACAATGTCCAGCTGCATCCTACTCAGACAGCTCAGATGACGAGACCTCTCCTCGGGACAAGACCCAGGCCAACTCCAAGGGCAGCAGCGACTTCTGCGTTAAGAACGTCAAACAGGCAGAGTTCGGCAGACGGGAGATCGAGATCGCAGAACAAGGTGTGGAATTACCACTGTCTTTGCATCCACTTTCTGGCATCGTTCTGATAGCAACTATGGTAGATTTGCAATCAGGCCAGCCGAGTACAGCTTATATTGGCTGGGCTCATTATTGTGAAAATGATAAGTGTAGGTGCTGATTCAGGATCAGTGGGTTAGAGGCTGCAGAGAGTGCTTAGAGCTGCCATGTGCCTCGTCGAGGACCGACTCAGCATCAGTAATAAGAAGATACAGCATACAAATCAAATCAAACTTTATTAGTCACATGCGCCGAATACAACAAGTGTAGGACCTTACCGTGAAATGTTTACTTACAAATCCCTTAACCAACAGTGCAGTTTTAAGAAGAGCTAAGAAAATATTTACCAAATAAACAAAAGTTAAAACATAATAAAAAATTAAAAAGTGACACAATAACATAACAATAGCGAGACTATATACAGGTGGTACCGGTACTGAGTCAGTGTGTGGGAGTACAGGTTAGAGGTAATGTGTACATGTAGGTAGGGGTGAAGTGACTATTCATAGATAATAAACAGCGAGTGGCAGCAGTGTACAAAACAAATGGAGGGGTGGGGTGGGGTGGGTGGGGGGTCAGTCAATGCAATAGTCTTGTGCTCCATGTGATTAATTGTTCAGCAGTCTTATGGCTTGTGGGGTAGAAGCTGTTAAGGAACTTTTTGGTCCTAGACCCGAGACAGATCAAACAGCAGTGTTCTCTTTCTGCTGTGCTGCCGTTGTTTGACTTAATGCTGTGCTGCCGTTGTTTGACTTAATGCTGTACTGCCGTTGTTTGACTTAATGATGTGCTGCCGTTGTTTGACTTAATGATTTGCTGCCGTTGTTTGACTTAATGCTGTGCTGCCGTTGTTTGACTTAATGCTGTACTGCCGTTGTTTGACTTAATGATGTGCTGCCGTTGTTTGACTTAATGCTGTACTGCCGTTGTTTGACTTAATGATTTGCTGCCGTTGTTTGACTTAATGATTTGCTGCCGTTGTTTGACTTAATGATGTGCTGCCGTTGTTTGACTTAATGATGTGCTGCCGTTGTTTGACTTAATGCTGTGCTGCCGTTGTTTGACTTAATGATGTGCTGCCGTTGTTTGACTTAATGCTGTGCTGCCGTTGTTTGACTTAATGATGTACTGCCGTTGTTTGTCTTAATTATGTGCTGCCGTTGTTTGACTTAATGCTGTGCTGCCGTTGTTTGACTTAATGATGTACTGCCGTTGTTTGACTTAATGATGTGCTGCCGTTGTTTGACTTAATGATTTGCTGCCGTTGTTTGACTTAATGCTGTGCTGCCGTTGTTTGTCTTAATGATGTGCTGCCGTTGTTTGACTTAATGATGTGCTGCCGTTGTTTGACTTAATGCTGTGCTGCCGTTGTTTGACTTAATGATGTGATGGCGTTGTTTGTCTTAATGATGTGCTGCCGTTGTTTGACTTAATGATGTGCTGGCATTGTTTGTCTTAATGATGTGCTGGCGTTGTTTGACTTAATGATGTGCTGCCGTTGTTTGACTTAATGATGTGCTGCCGTTGTTTGACTTAATGATGTGCTGCCGTTGTTTGACTTAATGATTTACTGCCGTTGTTTGACTTAATGATGTGATGGCGTTGTTTGACTTAATGATGTACTGCCGTTGTTTGACTTAATGATGTGCTGCCGTTGTTTGACTTAATGATGTGCTGCCGTTGTTTGACTTAATGATTTACTGCCGTTGTTTGACTTAATGATGTGATGGCGTTGTTTGACTTAATGATGTGCTGCCGTTGTTTGACTTTCTGCTGTGCTGCCGTTGTTTGACTTAATGATGTGCTGACGTTGTTTGACTTAATGATGTGCTGCCGTTGTTTGACTTAATGATGTGCTGCCGTTGTTTGACTTAATGCTGTGCTGCCGTTGTTTGTCTTAATGATGTGCTGCCGTTGTTTGACTTAATGATGTGCTGCCGTTGTTTGTCTTAATGATGTGCTGCCGTTGTTTGACTTAATGATGTGCTGCCGTTGTTTGACTTAATGATGTGCTGCCGTTGTTTGACTTAATGCTGTGCTGCCGTTGTTTGTCTTAATGATGTGCTGCCGTTGTTTGACTTAATGATGTGCTGCCGTTGTTTGACTTAATGATGTGATGGCGTTGTTTGACTTAATGCTGTGCTGCCGTTGTTTGTCTTAATGATGTGCTGCCGTTGTTTGTCTTAATGCTGTGCTGCCGTTGTTTGACTTAATGCTGTGCTGCCGTTGTTTGACTTAATGATGTGCTGGCGTTGTTTGACTTAATGATGTGCTGCCGTTGTTTGACTTAATGATGTGCTGCCGTTGTTTGACTTAATGCTGTGCTGCCGTTGTTTGACTTAATGATGTGCTGCCGTTGTTTGACTTAATGCTGTGCTGCCGTTGTTTGACTTAATGATGTGCTGCCGTTGTTTGACTTAATGATGTGCTGCCGTTGTTTGACTTAATGCTGTGCTGCCGTTGTTTGACTTAATGATGTGCTGCCGTTGTTTGACTTAATGCTGTGCTGCCGTTGTTTGACTTAATGATGTGCTGCCGTTGTTTGACTTAATGATGTGCTGCCGTTGTTTGGCTTAATGATGTGCTGCCGTTGTTTGTCTTAATGATGTGCTGCCGTTGTTTGACTTAATGATGTGCTGCCGTTGTTTGACTTAATGATGTGCTGCCGTTGTTTGTCTTAATGATGTGCTGCCGTTGTTTGACTTAATGATGTGCTGCCGTTGTTTGACTTAATGATGTACTGCCGTTGTTTGACTTAATGATGTGCTGCCGTTGTTTGACTTAATGATGTGCTGCCGTTGTTTGACTTAATGATGTGCTGCCGTTGTTTGACTTAATGATGTGCTGCCGTTGTTTGACTTAATGATGTGCTGCCGTTGTTTGACTTAATGATGTGCTGCCGTTGTTTGACTTAATGATGTGCTGGCGTTGTTTGACTTAATGCTGTGCTGCCGTTGTTTGACTTAATGATGTGCTGCCGTTGTTTGACTTAATGCTGTGCTGGCGTTGTTTGACTTAATGATTTGCTGCCGTTGTTTGACTTAATGATTTGCTGCCGTTGTTTGACTTAATGCTATGCTGCCGTTGTTTGACTTAATGATGTGCTGCCGTTGTTTGACTTAATGATGTGCTGCCGTTGTTTGACTTAATGATTTGCTGCCGTTGTTTGACTTAATGATGTGCTGCCGTTGTTTGACTTAATGATGTGCTGCCGTTGTTTGACTTAATGATGTGCTGCCGTTGTTTGACTTAATGATGTGCTGCCGTTGTTTGTCTTAATGATGTGCTGCCGTTGTTTGACTTAATGATGTGCTGCCGTTGTTTGACTTAATGATGTGCTGCCGTTGTTTGACTTAATGATGTACTGGCGTTGTTTGACTTAATGATGTACTGCCGTTGTTTGACTTAATGATGTACTGGCGTTGTTTGACTTAATGATGTGCTGCCGTTGTTTGTCTTAATGATGTACTGGCGTTGTTTGACTTAATGATGTTCTGCCGTTGTTTGACTTAATGATGTACTGCCGTTGTTTGACTTAATGATGTACTGGCGTTGTTTGACTTAATGATGTGCTGCCGTTGTTTGTCTTAATGATGTACTGGCGTTGTTTGACTTAATGATGTGCTGCCGTTGTTTGACTTAATGCTGTGCTGGCGTTGTTTGACTTAATGATGTGCTGCCGTTGTTTGACTTAATGATGTGCTGCCGTTGTTTGACTTAATGATGTGCTGCCGTTGTTTGACGTAATGATGTGCTGCCTTTGTTTGACGTAATGATGTGCTGCCGTTGTTTGACTTAATGATGTACTGGCGTTGTTTGACTTAATGATGTACTGCCGTTGTTTGACTTAATTACATTTACATTTAAGTCATTTAGCAGACGCTCTTATCCAGAGCGACTTACAAATTGGTGCATACACCTTATGACCACCAGTGGAACAGCCACTTGCATCTAAATCTTGTTGGGGGGAGAGAAGGATTACTTACCCTTACTTACCCTATCCTAGGTATTCCTTGAAGAGGTGGGGTTTCAGGTGTCTCCGGAAGGTGGTGATTGACTCCGCTGTCCTGGCGTCGTGAGGGAGTTTGTTCCACCATTGGGGGCCAGAGCAGCGAACAGTTTTGACTGGGCTGAGCGGGAACTGTACTTCCTCAGTGGTAGGGAGGCGAGCAGGCCAGAGGTGGATGAACGCAGTGCCCTTGTTTGGGTGTAGGGCCTGATCAGAGCCTGGAGGTACTGAGGTGCCGTTCCCCTCACAGCTCCGTAGGCGAGCACCATGGTCTTGTAGCGGATGCGAGCTTCAACTGGAAGCCAGTGGAGAGAGCGGAGGAGCGGGGTGACGTGAGAGAACTTGGGAAGGTTGAACACCAGACGGGCTGCGGCGTTCTGGATGAGTTGTAGGGGTTTAATGGCACAGGCAGGGAGCCCAGCCAACAGCGAGTTGCAGTAATCAAGACGGGAGATGACAAGTGCCTGGATTAGGACCTGCGCCGCTTCCTGTGTGAGGCAGGGTCGTACTCTGCGGATGTTGTAGAGCATGAACCTACAGGAACGGGACACCGCCTTGATGTTAGTTGAGAACGTCAGGGTGTTGTCCAGGATCACGCCAAGGTTCTTAGCGCTCTGGGAGGAGGACACAATGGAGTTGTCAACCGTGATGGCGAGATCATGGAACGGGCAGTCCTTCCCGGGAGGAAGAGGAGCTCCGTCTTGCTGAGGTTCAGCTTGAGGTGGTGATCCGTCATCCACACTGATATGTCTGCCAGACATGCAGAGATGCGATTCGCCACCTGGTCATCAGAAGGGGAAAGGAGAAGATTAATTGTGTGTCGTCTGCATAGCAATGATAGGAGAGACCATGTGAGGTTATGACAGAGCCAAGTGACTTGGTGTATAGCGAGAATAAGAGAGGGCCTAGAACAGAGCCCTGGGGACACCAGTGGTGAGAGCGCGTGGTGAGGAGACAGATTCTCGCCACGCCACCTGGTAGGAGCGACCTGTCAGGTAGGACGCAATCCAAGCGTGGGCCGCGCCAGAGATGCCCAACTCGGAGAGGGTGGAGAGGAGGATCTGATGGTTCACAGTATCGAAGGCAGCCGATAGGTCTAGAAGGATGAGAGCAGAGGAGAGAGAGTTAGCTTTAGCAGTGCGGAGCGCCTCCGTGATACAGAGAAGAGCAGTCTCAGTTGAATGACTAGTCTTGAAACCTGACTGATTTGGATCAAGAAGGTCATTCTGAGAGAGATAGCGGTAGAGCTGGCCAAGGACGGCACGCTCAAGAGTTTTGGAGAGAAAAGAGAGAAGGGATACTGGTCTGTAGTTGTTGACATCGGAGGGATCGAGTGTAGGTTTTTTCAGAAGGGGTGCAACTCTCGCTCTCTTGAAGACGGGAGGGACGTAGCCAGCGGTCAGGGATGAGTTGATGAGCGAGGTGAGGTAAGGAGAAGGTCTCCGGAAATGGTCTGGAGAAGAGAGGAGGGGATAGGGTCAAGCGGGCAGGTTGTTGGGCGGCCGGCCGTCACAAGACGCGAGATTTCATCTGGAGAGAGGGAGAAAGAGGTCAGAGCATAGGGTAGGGCAGTGTGAGCAGAACCAGCGGTGTCGTTTGACTTAGCAAACGAGGATCGGATGTCATCGACCTTCTTTTCAAAATGGTTGACGAAGTCATCTGCAGAGAGGGAGGAGGGAGGGGGGATTCAGGAGGGAGGAGAAGGTGGCAAAGAGCTTCCTAGGGTTAGAGGCAGATGCTTGGAATTTAGAGTGGTAGAAAGTGGCTTTAGCAGCAGAGACAGAGGAGGAAAATGTAGAGAGGAGGAGTGAAAGGATGCCAGGTCCGCAGGGAGGCGGGTTTTCCTCCATTTCCGCTCGGCTGCCCGGAGCCCTGTTCTGTGAGCTCGCAATGAGTCGTCGAGCCACGGAGCGGGAGGGGAGGACCGAGCCGGCCTGGAGGATAGGGGACATAGGGAGTCAAAGGATGCAGTAAGGGAGGAGAGGAGGGTTGAGGAGGCAGAATCAGGAGATAGGTTGGAGAAAGTTTGAGCAGAGGGAAGAGAAGATAGGATGGAAGAGGAGAGAGTAGCGGGGAGAGAGAGCGAAGGTTGGGACGGCGCGATACCATCCGAGTAGGGGCAGTGTGGGAAGTGTTGGATGAGAGCGAGAGGGAAAAGGATACAAGGTAGTGGTCGGAGACTTGGAGGGGAGTTGCAATGAGGTTAGTGGAAGAACAGCATCTAGTAAAGATGAGGTCAAGCGTATTGCCTGCCTTGTGAGTAGGGGGGGAAGGTGAGAGGGTGAGGTCAAAAGAGGAGAGGAGTGGAAAGAAGGAGGCAGAGAGGAATGAGTCAAAGACAAACAACGGCAGTACATCATTACTTAATGATGTACTGGCGTTGTTTGACTTAATGATGTGCTGCCGTTGTTTGTCTTAATGATGTACTGGCGTTGTTTGACTTAATGATGTTCTGCCGTTGTTTGACTTAATGATGTACTGCCGTTGTTTGACTTAATGATGTACTGGCGTTGTTTGACTTAATGATGTGCTGCCGTTGTTTGTCTTAATGATGTACTGGCGTTGTTTGACTTAATGATGTGCTGCCGTTGTTTGACTTAATGCTGTGCTGGCGTTGTTTGACTTAATGCTGTGCTGGCGTTGTTTGACTTAATGATGTGCTGCCGTTGTTTGACTTAATGATGTGCTGCCGTTGTTTGACTTAATGATGTGCTGCCGTTGTTTGACGTAATGATGTGCTGCCGTTGTTTGACTTAATGATGTGCTGCCGTTGTTTGACTTAATGATGTGCTGCCGTTGTTTGACTTAATGATGTGCTGCCGTTGTTTGACTTAATGATGTACTGCCGTTGTTTGTCTTAATGATGTGCTGCCGTTGTTTGACTTAATGATGTGATGGCGTTGTTTGACTTAATGATGTGCTGCCGTTGTTTGACTTAATGATGTGCTGCCGTTGTTTGACTTAATGATGTACTGCCGTTGTTTGTCTTAATGATGTGCTGCCGTTGTTTGACTTAATGATGTGCTGCCGTTGTTTGACTTAATGATGTACTGCCGTTGTTTGTCTTAATGATGTGCTGGCATTGTTTGACTTAATGATGTGCTGGCGTTGTTTGACTTAATGATGTGCTGGCGTTGTTTGACTTAATGCTGTGCTGCCGTTGTTTGACTTAATGATGTGCTGCCGTTGTTTGACTTAATGATGTGCTGCCGTTGTTTGACTTAATGATGTGCTGCCGTTGTTTGACTTAATGATGTGCTGCCGTTGTTTGACTTAATGATGTGCTGCCGTTGTTTGACTTAATGATGTGCTGCCGTTGTTTGACTTAATGATGTGATGGCGTTGTTTGTCTTAATGATGTGCTGCCGTTGTTTGACTTAATGATGTGATGGCGTTGTTTGACTTAATGCTGTGATGGCGTTGTTTGACTTAATGCTGTGCTGCCGTTGTTTGACTTAATGATGTGCTGCCGTTGTTTGACTTAATGATTTGCTGCCGTTGTTTGACTTAATGATTTGCTGCCGTTGTTTGACTTAATGATTTGTTGCCGTTGTTTGACTTAATGATTTGCTATGGAAGTCATGGAAGTTCTACTAAGCTGACATTTGTAATTGTTTTAAGATGGTCATTTAGCCTTTTGATTCGGAATTTTAGGGACTCTGTAGGTATCAAAGAAATCTAGACAAAAAATAGACAGTATCTGGTTGTATAAACCGTAGTCCTCTGGTTTAATAGACAGTATCTCTCAGGCTGTGCAGATGATGAGGAAGTGCTCTGTAAGTGGTCCTAGAACTGCTGCCTGTGCCTTGACAGCTGCTGCTGGCATTTACCGTAAGCCTACTACAAGCATATGTAGAGGAGCATGTGGTTTTACATCAATTGTGACCGACCACCTGGGTTCGGTCTTATGTAGCAAAATTAGAAATTGTGTTTTTTACATAGGATAAAAGCAGATACACAAGGCTACATACAACATGGTATATCATATACTGCATTTGAGGAACAATGGGAAAGTAATTCTGCTAAGAAAGTTGATAAACTTGTAACTTCACTTTTGAGAAAATGGCCTTTGAAAGTTTTGGTACCTACTGAAGAGCTCTTCTTTGTCTACACCTGTTCAGCATCGTTCACACCCTCTTAAGCTTTAGCTCCACCAATCTCTTTAAGGGTTGATCCGAGCATTCTGTCCTAACCACAGCAGTCAAGCACCCAAGCTAACTGGCTAACAGTTCCCGCAGTGACATTTAAAAAAATGGACACTTGCATAGTGGAGTCCTTTATTAAGACATGTAGCTAGCTAGCTAAACAATGAACCATAATCACAACTCATGACGTTACTACCCAGCATTAGGCTATAACAAGCAAAGCAAATGGCTCTAAGATACGAATAATAAGATCATAAACGTAACGTTAGCTAGCGAGCCATCCAGCTAACGCTAGCTAGCTAGCTAACAGTACAATTTAACTTGAAATAAAAATACTTTGTCAAAATTAGAAATGTGTAATATTTACATTTAAGTCATTTAGCAGACGCTCTTATCCAGAGCGACTTACAAATTGGTGCATACACCTTATGACATCCAGTGGAACAGCCACTTACAATAGTGCATCTAAATCTTTTTAGGGGGGTGAGAAGGATTACTTACCCTATCCTAGGTATTCCTTGAAGAGGTGGGGTTTCAGGTGTCTCCGGAAGGTGGTGATTGACTCCGCTGTCCTGGCGTCGTGAGGAGTTTGTTCCACCATTGGGGGCCAGAGCAGCGAACAGTTTTGACTGGGCTGAGCGGGAACTGTACTTCCTCAGTGGTAGGGAGGCGAGCAGGCCAGAGGTGGATGAACGCAGTGCCCTTGTTTGGGTGTAGGGCCTGATCAGAGCCTGGAGGTACTGAGGTGCCGTTCCCCTCACAGCTCCGTAGGCAAGCACCATGGTCTTGTAGCGGATGCGAGCTTCAACTGGAAGCCAGTGGAGAGAGCGGAGGAGCGGGGTGACGTGAGAGAACTTGGGAAGGTTGAACACCAGACGGGCTGCGGCGTTCTGGATGAGTTGTAGGGGTTTAATGGCACAGGCAGGGAGCCCAGCCAACAGCGAGTTGCAGTAATCAAGACGGGAGATGACAAGTGCCTGGATTAGGACCTGCGCCGCTTCCTGTGTAAGGCAGGGTCGTACTCTGCGGATGTTGTAGAGCATGAACCTACAGGAACGGGCCACCGCCTTGATGTTAGTTGAGAACGACAGGGTGTTGTCCAGGATCACGCCAAGGTTCTTAGCGCTCTGGGAGGAGGACACAATGGAGTTGTCAACCGTGATGGCGAGATCATGGAACGGGCAATCCTTCCCCGGGAGGAAGAGGAGCTCCGTCTTGCTGAGGTTCAGCTTGAGGTGGTGATCCGTCATCCACACTGATATGTCTGCCAGACATGCAGAGATGCGATTCGCCACCTGGTCATCAGAAGGGGGAAAGGAGAAGATTAATTGTGTGTCGTCTGCATAGCAATGATAGGAGAGACCATGTGAGGTTATGACAGAGCCAAGTGACTTGGTGTATAGCGAGAATAAGAGAGGGCCTAGAACAGAGCCCTGGGGACACCAGTGGTGAGAGCGCGTGGTGAGGAGACAGATTCTCGCCACGCCACCTGGTAGGAGCGACCTGTCAGGTAGGACGCAATCCAAGCGTGGGCCGCGCCGGAGATGCCCAACTCGGAGAGGGTGGAGAGGAGGATCTGATGGTTCACAGTATCGAAGGCAGCCGATAGGTCTAGAAGGATGAGAGCAGAGGAGAGAGAGTTAGCTTTAGCACTGCGGAGCGCCTCCGTGATACAGAGAAGAGCAGTCTCAGTTGAATGACTAGTCTTGAAACCTGACTGATTTGGATCAAGAAGGTCATTCTGAGAGAGATAGCGGTAGAGCTGGCCAAGGACGGCACGCTCAAGAGTTTTGGAGAGAAAAGAGAGAAGGGATACTGGTCTGTAGTTGTTGACATCGGAGGGATCGAGTGTAGGTTTTTTCAGAAGGGGTGCAACTCTCGCTCTCTTGAAGACGGGAGGGACGTAGCCAGCGGTCAGGGATGAGTTGATGAGCGAGGTGAGGAAAGGGAGAAGGTCTCCGGAAATGGTCTGGAGAAGAGAGGAGGGGATAGGGTCAAGCGGGCAGGTTGTTGGTCGGCCGGCCGTCACAAGACGCGAGATTTCATCTGGAGAGAGAGGGGAGAAAGAGGTCAGAGCATAGGGTAGGGCAGTGTGAGCAGAACCAGCGGTGTCGTTTGACTTAGCAAACGAGGATCGGATGTCGTCGACCTTCTTTTCAAAATGGTTGACGAAGTCATCTGCAGAGAGGGAGGAGGGGGGGGGAGGATTCAGGAGGGAGGAGAAGGTGGCAAAGAGCTTCCTAGGGTTAGAGGCAGATGCTTGGAATTTAGAATGGTAGAAAGTGGATTTAGCAGCAGAGACAGAGGAGGAAAATGTAGAGAGGAGGGAGTGAAGGGATGCCAGGTCCGCAGGGAGGCGAGTTTTCCTCCATTTCCGCTCGGCTGCCCGGAGCCCTGTTCTGTGAGCTCTCAATGAGTCGTCGAGCCACGGAGCGGGAGGGGAGGACCGAGCCGGCCTGGAGGATAGGGGACATAGAGAGTCAAAGGATGCAGAAAGGGAGGAGAGGAGGGTTGAGGAGGCAGAATCAGGAGATAGGTTGGAGAAAGTTTGAGCAGAGGGAAGAGATGATAGGATGGAAGAGGAGAGAGTAGCGGGGGACAGAGAGCGAAGGTTGGGACGGCGCGATACCATCCGAGTAGGGGCAGTGTGGGAAGTGTTGGATGAGAGCGAGAGGGAAAAGGATACAAGGTAGTGGTCGGAGACTTGGAGGGGAGTTGCAATGAGGTTAGTAGAAGAGCAGCATCTAGTAAAGATGAGGTCAAGCGTATTGCCTGCCTTGTGAGTAGGGGGGGAAGGTGAGAGGGTCAGGTCAAAAGAGGAGAGGAGTGGAAAGAAGGAGGCAGAGAGGAATGAGTCAAAGGTAGACGTGGGGAGGTTAAAGTCGCCCAGAACTGTGAGAGGTGAGCCGTCCTCAGGAAAGGAGCTTATCAAGGCATCAAGCTCATTGATGAACTCTCCAAGGGAACCTGGAGGGCGATAAATGATAAGGATGTTAAGCTTGAAAGGGCTGGTAACTGTGACAGCATGGAATTCAAAGGAGGCGATAGACAGATGGGTAATGGGAGAAAGAGAGAAAGACCACTTGGGAGAGATGAGGATCCCGGTGCCACCACCCCGCTGACCAGAAGCTCTCGGGGTGTGCGAGAACACATGGGCGGACGAGGAGAGAGCAGTAGGAGTAGCAGTGTTATCTGTGGTGATCCATGTTTCCGTCAGTGCCAAGAAGTCGAGGGACTGGAGGGAGGCATAGGCTGAGATGAACTCTGCCTTGTTGGCCGCAGATCGGCAGTTCCAGAGGCTACCGGAGACCTGGAACTCCACGTGGGTCATACGCGCTGGGACCACCAGATTAGGGTGGCCGCTGCCACGCGGTGTGGAGCGTTTGTATGATCTGTGCAGAGAGGAGAGAACAGGGATAGACAGACACATAGTTGACAGGCTACAGACAGGCTACAGAAAAGGCTACGCTAATGCAAGGAGATTGGAACGACAAGTGGACTACACGTCTCGAATGTTCAGAAAGTTAAGCTTACATAGCAAGAATCTTATTGACTAAAATGATTAAAATGATACAGTACTGCTGAAGTAGGCTAGCTGGCAGTAGCTGCGTTGTTGACACTACACTAATCAAGTCGTTCCGTTGAGTGTAATAGTTTCTACAGTGCTACTATTCGGGGGCTAGCTGGCTAGCTAGCAGTGTTGTTTACGTTACGTTGCGTTAAAAGAACGACAATAGCTGGCTAGCTAACCTAGGAAATCGCTCTAGACTACACAATTATCTTTGAAACAAAGACGGCTATGTAACTAGCTACGATCAAACAAATCAAACCGTTGTACTGTAATGAAATGAAATGAAAATGTGATACTACCTGACCGGGTTGTTGAATTCGTTGTTGTTGAATTCGATTCAGTAACGTGTGTGTGGTGACGTTGGCTAGCTGTTAGCTGTTAGCTGTTGGCTAGCTAGCAGAGTCTCCTACGTTAAGGACGACAAATAGCTGGCTAGCGAACCTCAGTGAATTAAGATAATCACTCCAAGACTACACACTCTAAACTACACAATTATCTTGGAAACAAAGACAGCTGTGTAGCTAGCTAACACTAAACTAATCAAGTCGTTCAGTTGAGTGAATAGCACTACAGTGATGCTAATCTGTGGGCGTTAGCTAGCGTTGCTAGCTCCTGGGCGAATAGCAGTGAAGGCTACGTTAGGGCGACGAGATACGATAATTATGCAATTATCTCTGATACAAGGACGGCTATGTAGCTAGCTAAGAAGAATTGCTAAGATTAGACAAATCAAACCGTTGTACTATAATGAAATGTAATGAATGTAATGAAAAAGTTATACAACCTGCAGAGCGAAGTGCGAATGCGACCGCTCGCTCCAACCCGGAAGTGGTACATATCTGAAAATGTAGCTAGTTAGACTATCTTACCCGTCCGTATACATCATGTTTGTACACTTCTCCCTGTCATGGATGCCATGGGTAACGGATGTGAAACGGCAAGCTTAGTTAGCGGTGCTAGCTTAGTTAGCGGTGCTAGCTTAGTTAGCGGTGCTAGCTTAGTTAGCGGTGCGCGCTAAATAGCGTTTCAATCGGTGACGTCACTTGCTCTGAGACCTTGAAGTAGTGGTTCCCCTTGCTCCCCTTGCTTTTGTGGAGCGATGGGTAACGATGCTTCGGTGGGAGACTGTTGTTGATGTGTGCAGAGGGTCCCTGGTTCGCGCCCGGGTATGGGCGAGGGGACGGTCTAAAGTTATATTGTTACACATGGTTGCCCCTAACCAGCTCAAATAGACAGAAGCGTGCTATATGGCAGACCAAACCAAACTCATCTCTCGGCATGTCCAGCCCACTCATTATCTCAGCCAATCATAGCTAGCGGGAAGGTTGCTGGCTTTATCTGCGGCTAAACCAACTGGGCTCGTAATTTAACAATTTTTTTCGTATTTACAAATGGCATACAAGTTTCTTATTAAGGCACATGAAAGTTCACATGTTCCAGAAGGCATTTCTGCCCCAAAAATGTATTTTGATTTAAAAAAAATAAAAAGATTATGTTCAAATGGCTGTGAAGTGGTGACCCGCGACACACGCCGAGTTTCCTGAAACGTGTCACAATTGTGCTCCATCTGTCATTATCTTTTCCCCTGGCCTATTTTTCATATTTAATCCTGCTTCTCCTATCCTCATCTTAATACAAAACAAATTGTATTTGTCACATACGCCCGGATACAGAAAATGCTTACTTACATACTTAACAACAATGCAGTTTTAAGAAAATAAACACTAAAAAAGGAAGAGAAAATAATAAATAAAGAGCAGCAGTAAATAACAATAGCCCAAGCTATGTACAGGGTATTACGGTACAGAGTCAATGTGGAGGCTATATACAGGGTATTACGGTACAGAGTCAATGTGGAGGCTATATACAGGGTATTACGGTACAGAGTCAATTTGGAAGCTATATACAGGGTATTACGGTACAGAGTCAATGTGGAGGCTTTATACAGGGGGTACCGGTACAGAGTCAATGTGGAGACTATATACAGGGGGTACCGGTACAGAGTCAATGTGGAGGCTATATACAGGGGGTACCGGTACAGAGTCAATGTGGAGGCTATATACAGGGGGTACCGGTACAGAGTCAATGTGGAGGCTATATACAGGGGGTACCGGTACAGAGTCAATGTGGAGGCTATATACAGGGGGGTACCGGTACAGAGTCAATGTGGAGGCTATATACAGGGGGTACCGGTACAGAGTCAATGTGGAGAATATATACAGGGGGTACCGGTACAGAGTCAATGTGGAGAATATATACAGGGGTACCGTCAATGTGGAGACTATATACAGGGGGTACCGGTACAGAGTCAATGTGGAGACTATATACAGGGGTACCGGTACAGAGTCAATGTGGAGGCTATATACAGGGGGTACCGGTACAGAGTCAATGTGGAGGCTATATACAGGGGGTACCGGTACAGAGTCAATGTGGAGGCTATATACAGGGGGGTACCGGTACAGAGTCAATGTGGAGGCTATATACAGGGGTACCGGTACAGAGTCAATGTGGAGGCTATATACAGGGGTACCGGTACTGAGTCAATGTGGAGGCTATATACAGGGGGTACCGGTACAGAGTCAATGTGGAGGCTATATACAGGGGGTACCGGTACAGAGTCAATGTGGAGGCTATATACAGGGGGTACCGGTACAGAGTCAATGTGGAGGCTATATACAGGGGGTACCGGTACAGAGTCAATGTGGAGGTTATATACAGGGGGTACCGGTACAGAGTCAATGTGGAGGCTATATACAGGGGGTACCGGTACAGAGTCAATGTGGAGGTTATATACAGGGGGTACCGGTACAAAGTCAATGTGGAGGCTATATACAGGGGGTACCGGTACAGAGTCAATGTGGAGGCTATATACAGGGGGTATCGGTACAGTGTCAATGTGGAGGCTATATACAGGGGGTATCGGTACAGTGTCAATGTGGAGGCTATATACAGGGGGTACCAGTACCGAGTCAATGTGGAGACTATATACAGGGGGTTGAGGATCAGCGTGGCAGATGTGTTTTGTCCCAGGGTCCTTAGCTTAGTGATGAGCTCTGAGGGCACTATGGTGTTGAAGGCTGAGCTGTAGTCAATGAATAGCATTCTCACATCGGTGTTCCTTTTGTCCAGGTGTGAAAGGGCAATGTGGAGTGCAATAGAGATTGCATCATCTGTGGATCTGTTGGTGCGGTATGCAAATTGGAGTGGGTCTAGGGTTTCTGGGATAATGGTGTTGATGTGAGCCATGACAAGCCTTTCGAAGCATTTCATGGCTACAGACATGAGTGCTATGGGTCGGTAGTCATTTAGGCAGGTTATCTTAAGTGTTCTTAGGCACAGGAACTATGGTGGTCTGCTTGAAACATGTTGTGATTACAGACTCAGGTAGGGAGGTTGAAAATGTCAGTGAAGACGCTTGCCAGTTGGTCAGCGCATGCTCGCAGTACACGTCCTGGTAATCTGTTTGGCCCTGCGGCCTTGTGAATGCTGACCTGTTTAGAGGTCTTACTCACATCGGCCACGGAGAGCGTGATCACACAGTCATCCGGAACAACTGATGCTCTCATGCATGTTTCAGTGTTACTTGCCTCGAAGCGAGCAGAGAAGTTATTTAGCTTGTCTGGTAGGCTCATGTCGCTGGGCAGCTCTCGGCTGTGCTTCCCTTTGTAGTCTGTAGTAGTTTGCAAGCCTTGCCACATCCAACGAGCGTCGAAGCCGGTATAGTACGATTCAATCTTAGTCCTCTGTTGATGCTTTGCCTGTTTGATGGTTCGGCAGAGGGCATAGCGGGATTTCTTATAATCTTCTGGGTTCTTATATGCTTCCACTCCTTAAACCCGGCAGCTCTACCCTTTAGCTCGGTGTGAATGTTGCCTGTAATCTATGGCTTCTGGTTGGGATATGTACGTACGGTCACTGTGGGGAAGACGTCCTCAATGCACTTATTGATGAAGCCAGTGACTGATGTGGTGTACTTCTCAATGCCATCGGAAGAATCCCGGAACATATTCCAGTCCGTGCAAAACAGTCCTGTAGTTTAGCATCTGCTTGATCTGACCACTTTTTTATAGACCGAGTCACTGGTGCTTTCTGCTTAATTCTTTTGCTGGTAAGCAGGAATCAGGAGGATATAATTATGGTCAGATTTGCCAAATGAAGGGCAAGGGAGAGCTTTGTACGCTTCTCTGTTTGAGGAGTAAAGGTGGTCTAGAATTTTTTTCCCTCTGGTTGCACATTTAATATGCTGATAGAAATTAGGTAAAACTGATTTAAGTTTCCCTGCATTAAAGTCCCCGGCCACTAGGAGTGCTGCCTCTGGATGAGCGTTTTCCTGTTTGCTTATGGCGGTATACAGCTCATTTAGTTTCGGTTTTAGTGACAGCATCCGTCTGTGGTGGTATGTAGACAACTATGAAAAATTCAGAAGAAAACTATCTAGGTTGATAGTGTTGTCTACAGCTTATCATGAGATGCTCTACCTCAGGCGAGCAAAACCTCGAGACTTCCTTAGATATCGTGCACCAGCTGTTTACTCATATGCAACGGCCCCCGCCCCGTGTCTTACCAGAGTCTGCTGTTCTATCCTGTCGATAGAGTGTATAACCCGCCAGTTGTATGTTCGTAATGTCGTCGTTCATCCAAGACTTGGTGAAACATAAGATATTACCGTTTTAATCTCTCATTCACTGTTTTGCTCTCCCACATCCAAATCCTTAATGTCTCACCTCTATCCCACTCTCTGTATCCCCCCCCACAGATATGTCAGCCCTGATCTCCCTGAGGAAGAGAGCCCAGGCTGAGAAGCCTCTAGCTGGGGCAAAGATAGTGGGCTGCACCCACATCACAGCTCAGACTGCAGTAGGTTATCTTGCTTTCTCCTCCACCATACACCATCTTAGATCCATAGACCTACAGTATATGAGAAGCCTCTAACTGGGGCAAGGATAGTGTGCTGCACCCACATCACAGCTCAGACTGCAGTAGGTTATCTTGCTTTCTCCTCCACCATACACCATCTTAGATCCATAGACCTACAGTATATGAGAAGCCTCTAACTGGGGCAAAGATAGTGGGCTGCACCCACATCACAGCTCAGACTGCAGTAGGTTATCTTGCTTTCTCCTCCACCATACACCATCTTAGATCCATAGACCTACAGTATATGAGAAGCCTCTAATTGGGGCAAAGATAGTGGGCTGCACCCACATCACAGCTCAGACTGCAGTAGGTTATCTTGCTTTTCCTCCACCATACACCATCTTAGATCCATAGACCTACAGTATATGAGAAGCCTCTAATTGGGGCAAAGATAATGAGCTGCACCCACATCACAGCTCAGACTGCAGTAGGTTATCTTGCTTTTCCTCCACCATACACCATCTTAGATCCATAGACCTACAGTATATGAGAAGCCTCTAGAAAGATAGTGAGCTGCACCCACATCACAGCTCAGACTGGGGTTATCTTGTTTTCTCCTCCAAAGATAGACCTGTATATGCTGCAAAGATAGTGAGCTGCACCCACATCACAGCTCAGACTGCAGTAGGTTATCTTGTTTTCTTCCACCATACACCATCTTAGATCCATAGACCTACAGTATATGAGAAGCAACTAAAGATAGTGGGCTGTACCATCTTAGATCTTGTTTTCACCATACACCATCTTAGATCCATAGACACAGTATATGAGAAGCCTCTAATTGGGGCAAAGATAGTGAGCTGCACCCACATCACAGCTCAGACTGCAGTAGGTTATCTTGTTTTCTCCTCCACCATACACCATCTTAGATCCATAGACCTACAGTACCTCTAACTGGGGCAAAGATAGTGGGCTGTACCCACATCACAGCTCAGACTGCAGTAGGTTATCTTGTTTTCTCCTCCACCATACACCATCTTAGATCCATAGACCTACAGTATATGAGAAGCCTCTAGCAAAGATAGTGGGCTGCACCCACATCACAGCTCAGACTGCAGTAGGTTATCTTGCTTTTCCTCCACCATACACCATCTTAGATCCATAGACCTACAGTAGAGAAGCCTCTAATTGCAAAGATAATGAGCTGCACCCACATCACAGCTCAGACTGCAGTAGGTTATCTTGCTTTTCCTCCACCATACACCATCTTAGATCCATAGACCTACAGTATATGAGAAGCCTCTAATTGGGGCAAAGATAGTGAGCTGCACCCACATCACAGCTCAGACTGCAGTAGGTTATCTTGTTTTCTCCTCCACCATACACCATCTTAGATCCATAGACCTACAGTATATGAATTGAAGATAGTGAGCTGCACCCACATCACAGCTCAGACTGCAGTAGGTTATCTTGTTTTCTCCTCCACCATACACCATCTTAGATCCATAGACCTACAGTATATGAGAAGCCTCTAACTGGGGCAAGGATAGTGTGCTGCACCCACATCACAGCTCAGACTGCAGTAGGTTATCTTGCTTTCTCCTCCACCATACACCATCTTAGATCCATAGACCTACAGTATATGAGAAGCCTCTAACTGGGGCAAAGATAGTGGCTTTCTGTTGTTGTTTCTGCCTCTTCCAGTAATACAATCATACCGTCTTTGCCTTTCCTGACTGTCAAATGAATCAGACATTCAGTGATGATGAACAGCTTCGCTTAAAGCACTTTGCTCCAGACATGTCAGATTACAGCTTGATAGATTTTGGTGTTATTTTTTATGGTTTACATTTACCTCAATGTAAGAGCTTATCGTGTTTGTGTGTTGCCCCCAGGTTCTGATAGAGACCCTGGTAGCTCTTGGAGCTCAGTGTCGTTGGACAGCCTGTAACATCTACTCTACTCAGAACGAGGTGGCGGCTGCCCTGGCAGAGACTGGTAAGAACACACATCACATAGTGGACCCTCTCTCTCTCTTTCTATCTGTATCTTTCTCTCTCTGTCTCTCTCTCTTTTTCTCTCTCCCTCTCTTCCTGACTCTTTCTTTCTGTCTCTCGCTCTCTCTCTTTCTCTCTTTATTTCTCTCCCTCTCTCTTCCTGTCTCTCTCTTTCTGTCTCTCTCTCTCTCTCTGTCTCTATTTCTCTCTCTGTCTATTTTTTTCTGTCTCTCTCTCTCTTTCTGTCTCTTTCTTTGTCTTTCTGTCTCTCTCTTTGTCTTTCTTTGTCTTTCTGTCTCTGTGTGTCTCTCTCTCTCTTTCCCCCTACCCCCACCCGCTCTCCCAAGCCATAATAATAGTTTCATCCTCATTTTCTCTCTCCCTCTCCCCCAGTCATAATAAATGCTAGCCTCTTCTTCCTCTCTCTCTCTCCTCTCCCCTACAGGGGTGCCTGTGTTTGCATGGAAGGGCGAGTCAGAGGATGATTTTTGGTGGTGCATCGACCGCTGTGTCAACAAAGAAGGCTGGCAGGCCAACATGGTACCTAAATGCTAAACTATTCAATAATTGATTTTACGTCAGAGCTGGGTCAAATATTTATTGTATGTATGCACTTGAGACGTGCTTGATTTAAGTTACCAGGAACAATTGAACCATTGGAATTGTCGCAATACTGAAAACTCCATACCAGGCAAGCAAAATCATGCACACCTTAGGTATTTCAGATAATGGAAATGCACACATATTCGCCCCCAAGGTCTGCTTGACATTGATCATGTAGTGATGCCCCACCCCTACTGTGGAAGGTGATCGTTGACTTCACCATTTAATATATATATATATTACCATTGTGCTGTCATTGTTAGATTCTGGATGACGGAGGGGATCTGACCCACTGGGTTTATAAGAAGTACCCCAGCGTGTTTAAGAAGGCTCAGGGCATCGTGGAGGAGAGTGTCACTGGAGTCCACAGGTGAGAAAGAGCCTTCCTAAAACATTGGTCACATACATCCACAGGAAATAAAGAGGCCATTTTTTATTTAAAAACAAATCATTGGTCCAGTTTATTCTCCGTTAGTCTGTGGCTTTATGTCTTTACTTTATGTATTCTCAGGTTGTACCAGCTGTCCAAGGCAGGCAAGCTGTGTGTCCCGGCCATGAATGTAAACGATTCGGTTACCAAGCAGAAGTTTGACAACCTCTACTGCTGCAGAGAGTCCATCCTGGATGGGTGAGGAGGAGTTGTCATGTAGAATATAGTACAGTAACTACTACTGCAGAGAGTCCATCCTGGATGGGTGAGGAGGAGTTGTCATGTAGAATATAGTACAGTAACTACTACTGTAGAGAGTCCATCCTGGACGGGTGAGGAGGAGTTGTCATGTAGAATATAGTACAGTAACTACTACTGCAGAGAGTCCATCCTGGACGGGTGAGGAGGAGTTGTCATGTAGAATATAGTACAGTAACTACTGCTGCAGAGAGTCCATCCTGGACGGGTGAGGAGGAGTTGTCATGTAGAATATAGTACAGTAACTACTACTGCAGAGAGTCCATCCTGGACAGGTGAGGAGTTGTCATGTAGAATATAGTACAGTAACTACTACTGTAGAGTCCATCCTGGATGGGTGAGGAGGAGTTGTCATGTAGAATATAGTACAGTAACTACTACTGTAGAGAGTCCATCCTGGACAGGTGAGGAGGAGTTGTCATGTAGAATATAGTACAGTAACTACTACTGTAGAGAGTCCATCCTGGATGGGTGAGGAGGAGTTGTCATGTAGAATATAGTACAGTAACTACTACTGCAGAGAGTCCATCCTGGATGGGTGAGGAGGAGTTGTCATGTAGAATATAGTACAGTAACTACTACTGTAGAGAGTCCATCCTGGACGGGTGAGGAGGAGTTGTCATGTAGAATATAGTACAGTAACTACTACTGTAGAGAGTCCATCCTGGACGGGTGAGGAGGAGTTGTCATGTAGAATATAGTACAGTAACTACTACTGCAGAGAGTCCATCCTGGATGGGTGAGGAGGAGTTGTCATGTAGAATATAGTACAGTAACTACTGCTGCAGAGAGTCCATCCTGGATGGGTGAGGAGGAGTTGTCATGTAGAATATAGTACAGTAACTACTACTGTAGAGAGTCCATCCTGGACAGGTGAGGAGGAGTTGTCATGTAGAATATAGTACAGTCACTACTACTGCAGAGAGTCCATCCTGGATGGGTGAGGAGGAGTTGTCATGTAGAATATAGTACAGTAACTACTACTGTAGAGAGTCCATCCTGGATGGGTGAGGAGGAGTTGTCATGTAGAATATAGTACAGTAACTACTGCTGCAGAGAGTCCATCCTGGATGGGTGAGGAGGAGTTGTCATGTAGAATATAGTACAGTAACTACTACTGCAGAGAGTCCATCCTGGATGGGTGAGGAGGAGTTGTCATGTAGAATATAGTACAGTAACTACTACTGCAGAGAGTCCATCCTGGATGGGTGAGGAGGAGTTGTCATGTAGAATATAGTACAGTAACTACTACTGCAGAGAGTCCATCCTGGACGGGTGAGGAGGAGTTGTCATGTAGAATATAGTACAGTAACTACTACTGCAGAGAGTCCATCCTGGATGGGTGAGGAGGAGTTGTCATGTAGAATATAGTACAGTAACTACTACTGTAGAGAGTCCATCCTGGATGGGTGAGGAGGAGTTGTCATGTAGAATATAGTACAGTAACTACTACTGCAGAGAGTCCATCCTGGATGGGTGAGGAGGAGTTGTCATGTAGAATATTGTACAGTAACTACTACTGCAGAGAGTCCATCCTGGATGGGTGAGGAGGAGTTGTCATGTAGAATATAGTACAGTAACTACTACTGTAGAGAGTCCATCCTGGATGGGTGAGGAGGAGTTGTCATGTAGAATATAGTACAGTAACTACTACTGTAGAGAGTCCATCCTGGATGGGTGAGGAGGAGTTGTCATGTAGAATATAGTACAGTCACTACTACTGCAGAGAGTCCATCCTGGATGGGTGAGGAGGAGTTGTCATGTAGAATATAGTACAGTAACTACTACTGTAGAGAGTCCATCCTGGATGGGTGAGGAGGAGTTGTCATGTAGAATATAGTACAGTAACTACTACTGCAGAGAGTCCATCCTGGACAGGTGAGGAGGAGTTGTCATGTAGAATATAGTACAGTAACTACTACTGCAGAGAGTCCATCCTGGATGGGTGAGGAGGAGTTGTCATGTAGAATATAGTACAGTAACTACTACTGCAGAGAGTCCATCCTGGATGGGTGAGGAGGAGTTGTCATGTAGAATATAGTACAGTAACTACTACTGCAGAGAGTCCATCCTGGATGGGTGAGGAGGAGTTGTCATGTAGAATATAGTACAGTAACTACTACTGTAGAGAGTCCATCCTGGATGGGTGAGGAGGAGTTGTCATGTAGAATATAGTACAGTAACTACTACTGCAGAGAGTCCATCCTGGATGGGTGAGGAGGAGTTGTCATGTAGAATATAGTACAGTAACTACTACTGTAGAGAGTCCATCCTGGATGGGTGAGGAGGAGTTGTCATGTAGAATATAGTACAGTAACTACTACTGCAGAGAGTCCATCCTGGATGGGTGAGGAGGAGTTGTCATGTAGAATATAGTACAGTAACTACTACTGCAGAGAGTCCATCCTGGATGGGTGAGGAGGAGTTGTCATGTAGAATATAGTACAGTAACTACTACTGTAGAGAGTCCATCCTGGATGGGTGAGGAGGAGTTGTCATGTAGAATATAGTACAGTAACTACTACTGCAGAGAGTCCATCCTGGATGGGTGAGGAGGAGTTGTCATGTAGAATATAGTACAGTAACTACTACTGTAGAGAGTCCATCCTGGACAGGTGAGGAGGAGTTGTCATGTAGAATATAGTACAGTAACTACTACTGCAGAGAGTCCATCCTGGATGGGTGAGGAGGAGTTGTCATGTAGAATATAGTACAGTAACTACTACTGTAGAGAGTCCATCCTGGATGGGTGAGGAGGAGTTGTCATGTAGAATATAGTACAGTAACTACTACTGTAGAGAGTCCATCCTGGACAGGTGAGGAGGAGTTGTCATGTAGAATATAGTACAGTAACTACTACTGCAGAGAGTCCATCCTGGACAGGTGAGTTGTCATGTAGAATATAGTAGAGTAACTACTACTGTAGAGAGTCCATCCTGGATGGGTGAGGAGGAGTTGTCATGTAGAATATAGTACAGTAACTACTACTGTAGAGAGTCCATCCTGGATGGGTGAGGAGGAGTTGTCATGTAGAATATAGTACAGTAACTACTACTGCAGAGAGTCCATCCTGGATGGGTGAGGAGGAGTTGTCATGTAGAATATAGTACAGTAACTACTACTGCAGAGAGTCCATCCTGGATGGGTGAGGAGGAGTTGTCATGTAGAATATAGTACAGTAACTACTACTGCAGAGAGTCCATCCTGGATGGGTGAGGAGGAGTTGTCATGTAGAATATAGTACAGTAACTACTACTGCAGAGAGTCCATCCTGGATGGGTGAGGAGGAGTTGTCATGTAGAATATAGTACAGTAACTACTACTGTAGAGAGTCCATCCTGGATGGGTGAGGAGGAGTTGTCATGTAGAATATAGTACAGTAACTACTACTGCAGAGAGTCCATCCTGGACAGGTGAGTTGTCATGTAGAATATAGTACAGTAACTACTACTGTAGAGTCCATCCTGGATGGGTGAGGAGGAGTTGTCATGTAGAATATAGTACAGTAACTACTACTGCAGAGAGTCCATCCTGGACAGGTGAGGAGTTGTCATGTAGAATATAGTACAGTAACTACTACTGTAGAGTCCATCCTGGATGGGTGAGGAGGAGTTGTCATGTAGAATATAGTACAGTAACTACTACTGTAGAGAGTCCATCCTGGACAGGGAGTTGTCATGTAGAATATAGTACAGTAACTACTACTGCAGAGAGTCCATCCTGGACAGGTGAGTTGTCATGTAGAATATAGTACAGTAACTACTACTGTAGAGTCCATCCTGGATGGGTGAGGAGGAGTTGTCATGTAGAATATAGTACAGTAACTACTACTGCAGAGAGTCCATCCTGGACAGGTGAGTTGTCATGTAGAATATAGTACAGTAACTACTACTGTAGAGTCCATCCTGGATGGGTGAGGAGGAGTTGTCATGTAGAATATAGTACAGTAACTACTACTGTAGAGAGTCCATCCTGGACAGGTGAGGAGGAGTTGTCATGTAGAATATAGTACAGTAACTACTACTGTAGAGAGTCCATCCTGGACAGGGTGAGGAGGAGTTGTCATGTAGAATATAGTACAGTAACTACTACTGCAGAGAGTCCATCCTGGACAGGTGAGTTGTCATGTAGAATATAGTACAGTAACTACTACTGTAGAGAGTCCATCCTGGACAGGTGAGTTGTCATGTAGAATATAGTACAGTAACTACTACTGTAGAGAGTCCATCCTGGATGGGTGAGGAGGAGTTGTCATGTAGAATATAGTACAGTAACTACTACTGTAGAGAGTCCATCCTGGATGGGTGAGGAGGAGTTGTCATGTAGAATATAGTACAGTAACTACTACTGTAGAGAGTCCATCCTGGACAGGGAGTTGTCATGTAGAATATAGTACAGTAACTACTACTGTAGAGAGTCCATCCTGGACAGGTGAGTTGTCATGTAGAATATAGTACAGTAACTACTACTGCAGAGAGTCCATCCTGGACAGGGAGTTGTCATGTAGAATATAGTACAGTAACTACTACTGTAGAGAGTCCATCCTGGATGGGTGAGGAGGAGTTGTCATGTAGAATATAGTACAGTAACTACTACTGTAGAGAGTCCATCCTGGACAGGTGAGGAGGAGTTGTCATGTAGAATATAGTACAGTAACTACTACTGTAGAGAGTCCATCCTGGATGGGTGAGGAGGAGTTGTCATGTAGAATATAGTACAGTAACTACTACTGTAGAGAGTCCATCCTGGACAGGTGAGTTGTCATGTAGAATATAGTACAGTAACTACTACTGCAGAGAGTCCATCCTGGATGGGTGAGGAGGAGTTGTCATGTAGAATATAGTACAGTAACTACTACTGTAGAGAGTCCATCCTGGATGGGTGAGGAGGAGTTGTCATGTAGAATATAGTACAGTAACTACTACTGTAGAGAGTCCATCCTGGATGGGTGAGGAGGAGTTGTCATGTAGAATATAGTACAGTAACTACTACTGCAGAGAGTCCATCCTGGACAGGTGAGGAGGTCATGTAGAATATAGTACAGTAACTACTACTGTAGAGAGTCCATCCTGGACAGGTGAGGAGGAGTTGTCATGTAGAATATAGTACAGTAACTACTACTGTAGAGAGTCCATCCTGGACAGGGAGTTGTCATGTAGAATATAGTACAGTAACTACTACTGCAGAGAGTCCATCCTGGAGGTGAGTTGTCATGTAGAATATAGTACAGTAACTACTACTGCAGAGAGTCCATCCTGGACAGGTGAGTTGTCATGTAGAATATAGTACAGTAACTACTACTGCAGAGAGTCCATCCTGGATGGGTGAGGAGGAGTTGTCATGTAGAATATAGTACAGTAACTACTACTGCAGAGAGTCCATCCTGGACAGGTGAGTTGTCATGTAGAATATAGTACAGTAACTACTACTGTAGAGAGTCCATCCTGGATGGGTGAGGAGGAGTTGTCATGTAGAATATAGTACAGTAACTACTACTGTAGAGAGTCCATCCTGGATGGGTGAGGAGGAGTTGTCATGTAGAATATAGTACAGTAACTACTACTGTAGAGAGTCCATCCTGGATGGGTGAGGAGGAGTTGTCATGTAGAATATAGTACAGTAACTACTACTGCAGAGAGTCCATCCTGGACAGGTGAGTTGTCATGTAGAATATAGTACAGTAACTACTACTGTAGAGAGTCCATCCTGGACAGGTGAGGAGGAGTTGTCATGTAGAATATAGTACAGTAACTACTACTGCAGAGAGTCCATCCTGGATGGGTGAGGAGGAGTTGTCATGTAGAATATAGTACAGTAACTACTACTGCAGAGAGTCCATCCTGGACAGGTGAGTTGTCATGTAGAATATAGTACAGTAACTACTACTGCAGAGAGTCCATCCTGGACAGGTGAGTTGTCATGTAGAATATAGTACAGTAACTACTACTGCAGAGAGTCCATCCTGGACAGGTGAGGAGGAGTTGTCATGTAGAATATAGTACAGTAACTACTACTGCAGAGAGTCCATCCTGGACAGGTGAGGAGGAGTTGTCATGTAGAATATAGTACAGTAACTACTACTGCAGAGAGTCCATCCTGGATGGGTGAGGAGGAGTTGTCATGTAGAATATAGTACAGTAACTACTACTGCAGAGAGTCCATCCTGGACAGGGAGTTGTCATGTAGAATATAGTACAGTAACTACTACTGTAGAGAGTCCATCCTGGATGGGTGAGGAGGAGTTGTCATGTAGAATATAGTACAGTAACTACTACTGCAGAGAGTCCATCCTGGATGGGTGAGGAGGAGTTGTCATGTAGAATATAGTACAGTAACTACTACTGCAGAGAGTCCATCCTGGACGGGTGAGGAGGAGTTGTCATGTAGAATATAGTACAGTAACTACTACTGTAGAGAGTCCATCCTGGATGGGTGAGGAGGAGTTGTCATGTAGAATATAGTACAGTAACTACTACTGCAGAGAGTCCATCCTGGATGGGTGAGGAGGAGTTGTCATGTAGAATATAGTACAGTAACTACTACTGCAGAGAGTCCATCCTGGACGGGTGAGGAGGAGTTGTCATGTAGAATATAGTACAGTAACTACTACTGCAGAGAGTCCATCCTGGATGGGTGAGGAGGAGTTGTCATGTAGAATATAGTACAGTAACTACTACTGTAGAGAGTCCATCCTGGACAGGTGAGTTGTCATGTAGAATATAGTAGAGTAACTACTACTGTAGAGAGTCCATCCTGGATGGGTGAGGAGGAGTTGTCATGTAGAATATAGTACAGTAACTACTACTGTCCATCCTGGACAGGTGAGTTGTCATGTAGAATATAGTACAGTAACTACTACTGCAGAGAGTCCATCCTGGATGGGTGAGGAGGAGTTGTCATGTAGAATATAGTACAGTAACTACTACTGCAGAGAGTCCATCCTGGACAGGTGAGGAGGAGTTGTCATGTAGAATATAGTACAGTAACTACTACTGCAGAGAGTCCATCCTGGACAGGAGAGTTGTCATGTAGAATATAGTACAGTAACTACTACTGCAGAGAGTCCATCCTGGACAGGGAGTTGTCATGTAGAATATAGTACAGTAACTACTACTGTAGAGAGTCCATCCTGGATGGGTGAGGTCATGGAATATAGTTAACTACTACTGTCCATCCTGGATGGGTAGAATATATAGTACAGTAACTACTACTGTAGAGAGTCCATCCTGGATGGGTGAGGAGGGAGTTGTCATGTAGAATATAGTACAGTAACTACTGCTGTAGAGAGTCCATCCTGGATGGGTGAGGAGGAGTTGTCATGTAGAATATAGTACAGTAACTACTACTGCAGAGAGTCCATCCTGGACAGGTGAGTTGTCATGTAGAATATAGTACAGTAACTACTACTGTAGAGAGTCCATCCTGGACAGGTGAGTTGTCATGTAGAATATAGTACAGTAACTACTACTGTAGAGAGTCCATCCTGGACAGGTGAGTTGTCATGTAGAATATAGTACAGTAACTACTACTGTAGAGAGTCCATCCTGGACAGGTGAGGAGGAGTTGTCATGTAGAATATAGTACAGTAACTACTACTGTAGAGAGTCCATCCTGGACAGGGAGTTGTCATGTAGAATATAGTACAGTAACTACTACTGCAGAGAGTCCATCCTGGACAGGTGAGTTGTCATGTAGAATATAGTACAGTAACTACTACTGCAGAGAGTCCATCCTGGACAGGTGAGTTGTCATGTAGAATATAGTACAGTAACTACTACTGCAGAGAGTCCATCCTGGATGGGTGAGGAGGAGTTGTCATGTAGAATATAGTACAGTAACTACTACTGCAGAGAGTCCATCCTGGATGGGTGAGGAGGAGTTGTCATGTAGAATATAGTACAGTAACTACTACTGCAGAGAGTCCATCCTGGACAGGTGAGGAGGAGTTATCATGTAGAATATTGTACAGTAACTACTACTGCAGAGAGTCCATCCTGGATGGGTGAGGAGGAGTTGTCATGTAGAATATAGTACAGTAACTACTACTGCAGAGAGTCCATCCTGGACAGGTGAGGAGGAGTTGTCATGTAGAATATAGTACAGTAACTACTCCTGCAGAGAGTCCATCCTGGATGGGTGAGGAGGAGTTGTCATGTAGAATATAGTACAGTAACTACTCCTGCAGAGAGTCCATCCTGGATGGGTGAGGAGGAGTTGTCATGTAGAATATAGTACAGTAACTACTACTGCAGAGAGTCCATCCTGGACAGGTGAGTTGTCATGTAGAATATAGTACAGTAACTACTACTGCAGAGAGTCCATCCTGGATGGGTGAGGAGGAGTTGTCATGTAGAATATAGTACAGTAACTACTCCTGCAGAGAGTCCATCCTGGATGGGTGAGGAGGAGTTGTCATGTAGAATATAGTACAGTAACTACTACTGCAGAGAGTCCATCCTGGACAGGTGAGGAGGAGTTGTCATGTAGAATATAGTACAGTAACTACTCCTGCAGAGAGTCCATCCTGGATGGGTGAGGAGGAGTTGTCATGTAGAATATAGTACAGTAACTACTCCTGCAGAGAGTCCATCCTGGATGGGTGAGGAGGAGTTGTCATGTAGAATATAGTACAGTAACTACTCCTGCAGAGAGTCCATCCTGGATGGGTGAGGAGGAGTTGTCATGTAGAATATAGTACAGTAACTACTACTGCAGAGAGTCCATCCTGGACAGGTGAGGAGGAGTTGTCATGTAGAATATAGTACAGTAACTACTACTGCAGAGAGTCCATCCTGGACAGGTGAGGAGGAGTTGTCATGTAGAATATAGTACAGTAACTACTCCTGCAGAGAGTCCATCCTGGATGGGTGAGGAGGAGTTGTCATGTAGAATATAGTACAGTAACTACTACTGCAGAGAGTCCATCCTGGACAGGTGAGGAGGAGTTGTCATGTAGAATATAGTACAGTAACTACTCCTGCAGAGAGTCCATCCTGGATGGGTGAGGAGGAGTTGTCATGTAGAATATAGTACAGTAACTACTCCTGCAGAGAGTCCATCCTGGATGGGTGAGGAGGAGTTGTCATGTAGAATATAGTACAGTAACTACTACTGCAGAGAGTCCATCCTGGACAGGGAGTTGTCATGTAGAATATAGTACAGTAACTACTCCTGCAGAGAGTCCATCCTGGATGGGTGAGGAGGAGTTGTCATGTAGAATATAGTACAGTAACTACTACTGCAGAGAGTCCATCCTGGACAGGTGAGGAGGAGTTGTCATGTAGAATATAGTACAGTAACTACTCCTGCAGAGAGTCCATCCTGGACAGGGAGTTGTCATGTAGAATATAGTACAGTAACTACTACTGCAGAGAGTCCATCCTGGACAGGTGAGGAGTTGTCATGTAGAATATAGTACAGTAACTACTACTGCAGAGAGTCCATCCTGGATGGGTGAGGAGGAGTTGTCATGTAGAATATAGTACAGTAACTACTACTGCAGAGAGTCCATCCTGGACAGGTGAGTTGTCATGTAGAATATAGTACAGTAACTACTACTGCAGAGAGTCCATCCTGGATGGGTGAGGAGGAGTTGTCATGTAGAATATAGTACAGTAACTACTACTGCAGAGAGTCCATCCTGGACAGGTGAGGAGGAGTTGTCATGTAGAATATAGTACAGTAACTACTCCTGCAGAGAGTCCATCCTGGACAGGTGAGGAGTTGTCATGTAGAATATAGTACAGTAACTACTACTGTAGAGAGTCCATCCTGGACAGGTGAGGAGGAGTTGTCATGTAGAATATAGTACAGTAACTACTACTGTAGAGAGTCCATCCTGGACAGGTGAGTTGTCATGGTAACATTAACAACTGTTCGTTCTCTACTTAGACATGAAATAATCTTCCTCTATGGAATCACAAATATGTCCCCAAGCAGATCAGAATGTTTTTTATAATGTTTAGTTTGTGATAGTTGTCACAAATGTATTTCCCTTCTTGCTGTAGTTTGAAGAGGACCACTGATGTGATGTTTGGAGGGAAACAGGTGGTTGTGTGTGGTTACGGAGAGGTGGGTAAGGGTTGCTGTTCTGCTCTGAAGGCTATGGGAGCCATCGTCTGCATCACAGAGATAGACCCCATCTGTGCCCTGCAGGGCTGGTAAGAAACCTCAGGGCCACATTTTACTCTTATTAAAATATATATATATATATTTTTACAATACAACCGTGGTGGTCATAATGAGCATAATGTCTGTGGATGATTTCTCTCCAACACGATAGCATGGATGGGTTCAGGGTGGTCAAGCTGAATGAAGTCATTCGGCAGATGGATATTGTGATAACCTGCACAGGTAAACTAGAAACCAATCACATCAATCATTTATATATATTGAGAATATATGGTCCTTCTGTAGCTCAGTTGGTAGAGCATGGCGCTTGTAACGCCAGGGTAGTGGGTTCAATTCCGGGACCACCCATACGTAGAATGTATGCACACATGACTGTAAGTCGCTTTGGATAAAAGCGTCTGCTAAATGGCATAAATATTATATATATATATATATATATACATGACAACTGATGTTGTATGAATATATATGTATCAATCAAATCAAAAATGTATATATATATATATATTCTCAATCAATCAAAGCAATCATTTATATATATTTATATATACATTTTTGATTTGATTGATACATAGATATATTCATAAAGTCATTTTTCACATCAGTTGTCACAAAATGTCTTTCCAGTAACTCGGCCTCGAGGGGCAAGCGGAAGCACAGTGGTCCCAGAAAGCAGACGGATTCATTCTATTCCACTCTGATAATCATACAAACATAAAACACCCTGTATCTTCAAATTGAAATGCCCCAGCAGATGTCCATGTTTATGACTCAGCTTTATCCCACCAGACGTCACCTGTTTAAACCACGCAGTGTCTTTATCAAACCAGTTGGTGACTCACGTCATAACAGATTGCAGTCATTATTCTCTCTGCCTCTCTCTCTGCCTCTCTCTCTATCTCTCTCTCTGCCTCTCTCTCTATCTCTCTCTCTCTGCCTCTCTCTCTGCCTCTCTGTCTGTCTCTCTGTCTCTATCTCTCTCTCTATCTCTCTCTCTCTGCCTCTCTCTCTCTCTGCCTCTCTCTCTGCCTCTCTCTGTCCCTCTCTGTCTCTCTGTCTCTCTCTGTCCCTTTCCCTCTCTCTGTACTACCGATGACTTACCTACCAATGTACATTTCAATCAGAGCTCAGATGAGCAAGGAGTGTTCTGACTACGTTGGTGTCTTGATGTCACTCAGGCAATAAGAACGTGGTGACCAGAGACCAGCTGGATCGGATTAAGAACGGATGTATAGTCTGCAACATGGGACATTCCAATACTGAGATTGATGTGGTGAGTTACTTTTGGTTGGGTGGGTTGGTGTGGGTGGTCTGCTGCTCTGTCACTAACCACTGTGTCTGGTCTCTCTCCCATCAAGGCCAGCCTGCGGAGCCCGGAGCTCACCTGGGAAAGGGTGCGTTCCCAGGTGGACCATGTGATCTGGCCCGACGGCAAGAGGGTCATTCTGCTGGCTGAGGTACTGGACACACACACACACACACACACACACACACACACACACACACACACACACACACACACACACACACACACACACACACACACACACACACACACACAGTACCTGGTCATGTTGGCCGAGGTACAGTACCTGGTCATGTTGGCCGAGGTACAGTACCTGGTCATGTTGGCCGAGGTACAGTACCTGGTCCTGCTGGCCGAGGTACAGTACCTGGCCCTGCTGGCCGAGGTACATTACCTGGTCCTGCTGGCCGAGGTACAGTACCTGGTCCTGCTGGCCGAGGTACAGTACCTGGTCATGTTGGCCGAGGTACAGTACCTGGTCATGCTGGCCGAGGTACAGTACCTGGTCCTGCTGGCCGAGGTACAGTACCTGGTCCTGCTGGCCGAGGTACAGTACCTGGTCCTGTTGGCCGAGGTACAGTACCTGGTCCTGCTGGCCGAGGTACAGTACCTGGTCCTGCTGGCCGAGGTACAGTACCTGGTCATGCTGGCAGAGGTACAGTACCTGGTCATGCTGGCCGAGGTACAGTACCTGGTCCTGCTGGCCGAGGTACAGTACCTGGTCCTGTTGGCCGAGGTACATTACCTGGTCCTGCTGGCCGAGGTACAGTACCTGGTCCTGCTGGCCGAGGTACAGTACCTGGTCATGTTGGCCGAGGTACAGTACCTGGTCATGCTGGCCGAGGTACAGTACCTGGTCCTGCTGGCCGAGGTACAGTACCTGGTCCTGCTGGCCGAGGTACAGTACCTGGTCATGTTGGCCGAGGTACAGTACCTCGTCATGTTGGCCGAGGTACAGTACCTGGTCCTGTTGGCCGAGGTACAGTACCTGGTCCTGTTGGCCGAGGTACAGTACCTGGGTCTGTTGGCCGAGGTACAGTACCTGGGTCTGTTGGCCGAGGTACAGTACCTGGGTCTGTTGGCCGAGGTACCTGGGTCAGTTGGCCGAGGTACCTGGGTCTGTTGGCCGAGGTACCTGGGTCTGTTGGCCGAGGTACAGTACCTGGTCCTGTTGGCCGAGGTACAGTACCTGGGTCTGTTGGCCGAGGTACAGTACCTGGGTCTGTTGGCCGAGGTACCTGGGTCTGTTGGCCGAGGTACCTGGGTCTGTTGGCCGAGGTACCTGGGTCTGTTGGCCGAGGTACCTGGTTGGCCGAGGTACAGTACCTGGGTCTGTTGGCCGAGGTACCTGGGTCTGTTGGCCGAGGTACCTGGGTCTGTTGGCCGAGGTACAGTACCTGGTCCTGTTGGCCGAGGTACAGTACCTGGGTCTGTTGGCCGAGGTACAGTACCTGGGTCTGTTGGCCGAGGTACAGTACCTGGTCCTGTTGGCCGAGGTACAGTACCTGGTCCTGTTGGCCGAGGTACCTGGTCCTGTTGGCCGAGGTACCTGGGTCTGTTGGCCGAGGTACCTGGTCCTGTTGGCCGAGGTACCTGGTCCTGTTGGCCGAGGTACCTGGTCCTGTTGGCCGAGTTACAGTACCTGGGTCTGTTGGCCAAGGACTATTTCTATCTGTAATAATGCCTTTTGTGGGGAAAAACTCATTCCGATTGGCTGGACCTGGCTCCCATGAGCTTTAGTTTGTTTTTCAGGATACTGAGATGGAATGAGCTCTAGTTTGTATTTCAGGATACTAAGATGGAATGAGCTCTGGTTTGTTTTTCAGGATACTGAGATGGAATGAGCTCTAGTTTGTATTTCAGGATACTGAGATGGAATGAGCTCTAGTTTGTATTTCAGGATACTAAGATGGAATGAGCTCTAGTTTGTATTTCAGGATACTGAGATGGAATGAGCTCTAGTTTGTATTTCAGGATACTGAGATGGAATGAGCTCTAGTTTGTATTTCAGGATACTGAGATGGAATGAGCTCTAGTGTGTATTTCAGGATACTGAGATGGAATGAGCTCTAGTTTGTATTTCAGGATACTAAGATGGAATGAGCTCTAGTTTGTATTTCAGGATACTGAGATGGAATGAGCTCTAGTTTGTATTTCAGGATACTGAGATGGAATGAGCTCTAGTTTGTATTTCAGGATACTAAGATAGAATGAGCTCTGGTTTGTTTTTCAGGATACTAAGATGGAATGAGCTCTGGTTTGTATTTCAGGATACTAATATGGAATGAGCTCTAGTTTGTATTTCAGGATACTAAGATGGAATGAGCTCTAGTTTGTTTTTCAGGATACTAAGATGGAATGAGCTCTAGTTTGTATTTCAGGATACTAATATGGAATGAGCTCTGGTTTGTTTTCAGGATACTAAGATGGAATGAGCTCTGGTTTGTTTTCAGGATACTAAGATGGAATGAGCTCTGGTTTGTATTTCAGGATACTGAGATGGAATGAGCTCTGGTTTGTATTTCAGGATACTAAGATGGAATGAGCTCTGGTTTGTATTTCAAGATACTAAGATGGAATGAGCTCTGGTTTGTTTTTCAGGATACTAAGATGGAATGAGCTCTGGTTTGTATTTCAGGATACTAAGATGGAATGAGCTCTGGTTTGTATTTCAGGATACTAATATGGAATGAGCTCTAGTTTGTATTTCAGGATACTAAGATGGAATGAGCTCTGGTTTGTATTTCAGGATACTAATATGGAATGAGCTCTAGTTTGTATTTCAGGATACTAAGATGGAATGAGCTCTAGTTTGTTTTTCAGGATACTAAGATGGAATGAGCTCTAGTTTGTATTTCAGGATACTAATATGGAATGAGCTCTGGTTTGTATTTCAGGATACTAAGATGGAATGAGCTCTGGTTTGTATTTCAGGATACTAAGATGGAATGAGCTCTAGTTTGTATTTCAGGATACTAAGATGGAATGAGCTCTAGTTTGTTTTTCAGGATACTAAGATGGAATGAGCTCTGGTTTGTATTTCAGGATACTAATATGGAATGAGCTCTAGTTTGTATTTCAGGATACTAAGATGGAATGAGCTCTAGTTTGTTTTGCAGGATACTAAGATGGAATGAGCTTTAGTTTGTTTTTCAGGATACTGAGATGGAATGCGCTTTAGTTTGTTTTTCAGGATACTGAGATGGAATGCGCTTTAGTTCATGGACGTTAGTGTTAACCAATGCTCTGTTCCCAGTGTTAACCAAAGCTCTGTGCCCAGTGTTAACCAATGCTCTGTGCCCAGTGTTAACCAATGCTCTGTGCCCAGTGTTAACCAATGCTCTGTAGTATCAGGGTGTACTCTGTGGTGTAGTATCAGGGTGTTCTCTGAGGTGTAGTATCAGGGTGTACTATGGGGTGTAGTATCAAGGTGTACTATGGGGTGTAGTATCAGGGTGCACTCTGGGGTGTACTCTGAGGTGTAGTGTCAGGGTGCACTCTGTGGTGTAGTATCAGAGTGTACTCTGGGATCTTCTTTCATAGCTGGACTTAGAAGAGCATAACACACAGATATCTCTTCTAATCTCTGTTTCGATTTCAAAGTGCATTGTCAGTTTCCCTGTGAATGGCTACATGACTGACCAGTTGGTTTGTGTAATGTGTGTGTACTCTGTGTTTCCCTATAGGGTCGTCTGTTGAATCTGAGCTGTTCCACAGTCCCCACGTTTGTTCTGTCCATCACAGCTACTACTCAGGTGAGGCATCTCGTTTGTTTAGATGACAGTTGTGTCAAAAACACACAGAAAAAAACATTTATTTTCTATTCCTAAAAATATTAATTTCGTTTTTTTTTATGTATTTTTTTTTATGCTCGTCGTATAAACTTAGACAATAGTCTGTACCAATAATATCTAAGCACCCCTAAATTGAATGTGAAAATGCTGAGGTGTTTTTTTTTACTAGTCATACTTGTTGCTTTCGAGGTTTGCTGAAGACAAGACTTGAGTTAGGATATCTCCTGCTCTCCTGTTGTTCTGCTGTTAGCTGAGCTTTGTGAGAATAGGATGTTGGCAGCGTTGAGACTCTGTGGTGGTCTGTGTCTCTCCGCAGGCCCTGGCTCTGATTGAGCTGTTCAATGCTCCAGAGGGACGCTACAAACAGGACGTCTATCTGCTGCCTAAGAAGATGGGTAAGACCTGGGCCTGTCTGTAATGGCACCTTATATTCCCTTTTATAGTGCATTACTTTGGACCAGGCCATAGGGCTCTGGTCAAAGTTAGTGCACTATGTAGGGAATAGGGTTCCATAGGGCTCTGGTCAAAGTTAGTGCACTATGTAGGGAATAGGGTTCCATAGGGCTCTGGTCAAAGTTAGTGCACAATGTAGGGAATAGGGTTCCATAGGGCTCTGGTCAAAGTTAGTGCACTATGTAGGGAATAGGGTTCCATAGGGCTCTGGTCAAAGTTAGTGCACTATGTAGGGAATAGGGTTCCATAGGGCTCTGGTCAAAGTTAGTGCACTATGTAGGGAATAGGGTTCCATAGGGCTCTGGTCAAAGTTAGTGCACTATGTAGGGAATCGGGTGCCATTTGAGGAGCAGACCATTGATCTGCATACATACAAGTAGTCTCTGACTGATCCTTATTGGTGAACCTTTTCATGAATTCATGTGATAAATGTGTACACACAGGTTTCAATGGGCAGTTTGTTGTAATGTGGCTCGACGTCGCCACCTAGTGTTCTGTTTTTACCACGACGCTCCATTTCACTAACAAGTATGTGTGGGTTGTAAGTAGTGAACTACAAAAGAGGCGTTCCTCTTCACAATCCACCTGTGTCTTCCATCCAGATGAGTACGTGGCCAACTTGCACATGCCCAACTTTGACGCCCACCTGACAGAGCTGTCTGACGAGCAGGCCAAATACATGGGCCTGAACAAGAATGGACCCTTCAAACCCAACTACTACAGGTACTGAGACTTGTCTTTTCTCGATCTGATTGTCTCCCTATTGGAACATTTAAGTGAGCCTTGTCCGAACCAGAACTGTCCATATCTCCTGTTACAGGACATCTGGTCGAAGGGCCTCGAGAGCCATCAGGTCCCATTTTGAGAGTCTTTGGTATGACTAGACTGGGGATCAACTCTGCGATAGGGTTGGAGTGAGGACCACTATCAAATGTCAAGCTAAACAATTAGCCTGGGCTACAAACTAAGGAATACAAATAAATCTAAAAGTGCAATAAGAAATTCTAAATGCAAAATGTCAAAAACCAAGTCAGCAAGAAAATAAAAAACAAAACAAGTATTCTGTCATCAAATATTTTGAGGTAATATTACCGGTTGCCACGGTGATGACTCTGATGAGGTTGTCTGTATTTGAGTGAGTGTGGTGATGGGTGTTGGGGAAAACAGTCCAGAAGGATGATCTGGGGTTTGAGTTTTAGATGTGGGTTAGTGAGTGGTACTAACTAGTTCTGGAAAAGGGAAAGTAAGTTCATGGAACAGCAACACACAAAAAAATGATATGGCACGGTCCTGTATTACACTGATATTATGTCGACAAAATTCAATCAAACTGTAGTCACATGATTGTGTTTTAATGAAATCATACCTACTGTCTATGTCTCCAAGGTATTAATGGAAATGGACAACGCGGTGACCTGCAAGCAACAACATATGGAATAAGTGAATATAAATATCTCTATTTTATTTGATAAGTTACCACAAAAGGGAAGAATAATAATCATTTTGCTTTTGCTGAATGTAAATGTTATTATTAACATTGTCACGCGTAATAATATTGATTATATCTAACTTGTCTGTCAGGTGCATGAATCTAACCATGCGTATCAAAAAGCAGGGACCAAGTACATGTTCCAAATGGCACCCTATTTAATTTGTAGTGCACTACTTTTGACCAGAGCCTATGGGTAGTAGTGCACTACATAGGGAATAGGGTGTCATTTGGGACTTTGGGCCAAGAGAAGTAACCATTAAAAATGTTAAGTCATATAATTTTAGTCTGCCTGGCTATGCTTTAATCTTTTGAGGTATCAATTTAGTCACAATCACAATGTTCATTATGTCACTGTTACTGTGTACACACACACATACTGACATTTTAAATTAAGTACATTCCATGAGCCAGAATTGTGTTTGTGATCCGAACTGGGCTGTTTTAATGTCTGGTGAAGCATTGAAGAAGCAACGTGTCATTAAGCTGAGAGTCGATGTATCTTCACAGCCACTTGCTATCAGTTCATCTCAATGTTACGTTTCATTCGTGGCTATTTGTCATGTTTGAAATTATTCTCTATTTTATAGATTTAAAAGCACAGTTTGTCCAAGTTGATTTGTAAAGTCTCTCATAGAAACTGTTCTGCTGTCGCTAAATGGTTCTGTTGATTTGTAAAGTCTCTCATAGAAACTGTTCTGCTGTCGCTAAATGGTTCTGTTGATTTTAAAGTCGTATGTTGACAGACATGCCTTGTGGTGATTCTTGCTTTCACTTGCTTATGTTGATCATCTAAATGATTTATACTTGTGATTGTTGTAACTGGATGTATGATATAGCAGCAATAAGCTCATCCTATAATTAATAAACAGAAATATACGTTTATAATTTGTTTGTAGAATTTATTTGTGTGTGTGTGTGTGTGTGTGTGTGTGTGTGTGTGTGTGTATTGGCAAGATTAGCGTGTAAATCTTGTTGGGCAAAAAAGAAAAGTGGGATGCATGCCAGCAAAGCCACCATACAACACGACTTTTGACCGGTAGTGTAAATATATTTTATTTTAGCTAAAACATGTGGGGCTATAAACCGGTGGGGCTTTGCCATTGTGTGTGTCAGAGAGAAGCACCCATTTACAATGTTACATTCTTACCTTTTCATTTTTCTAGTGAGGTCCACGTCTAAAACGACTTTTCATGTTCATAAAATGCTCTTTCGCGCACTTTCCCGAACCTGTTGCCTATTGCCTTTTTAAAACGGTCCAGAATGTTAGCTCTCCGCCCCGTGTTCAGCTCTACTGGTGTGGTGTCGGGTTGCCTCCAACTCTAGAATATTCACCGGCTTTCCCAGAGCGTCGCAACGGCTGCAGTAAATAATATTAGTTACTGCAGCTGGGAAAGCCTGTGAATATTCTAGAGATTTACGTGTCACAGAAGAAGTGTGATCATTCTAGAAATCTGTTTTTATGTATATAAGCCATGGATCTCTCTCAGTTGAGGTATATCTTTTTGGAATAACCACACGACTCAAGAGCAAAGACCCGAGCAGGGGGGCCGGAAACCACTCAGGACTCAAAACGAGGTCCTTCAATATATCGAAGAGAAGAACCAAAGCTGTCTACCGTTGTAAGTTATAATGTTGACGCTGACGGACAGTTCGTAGACCATACAGGCCTATACAGTTACCTTAAATGGATTGATTATTGGTTCTTCTGACTATAAACAGGGAGAGAAAAAAACATGATATTACCAAAACCATAAAAAAATTACACCTCTAGACATCTCAGTTGAGTGTAAATGACCCGAATCATATCATAAAGTGTAAATGTCATAATAATAATAACAGTAAGACCTTTCATAAAATACAGAAAATATTAAATCATGATAATAAAATGTCGTTCTTAATCTTACTCATGCAGGAACTCGTAAACAACAACAACAACATTAACCAAGATGTCTTCAGCAAAGGGAGTTTCCATCGGCATTGACCTGGGCACCACCTACTCCTGTGTGGGGGTGTTCCAGCACGGCAAGGTGGAGATCATCGCCAACGACCAGGGAAACAGAACAACCCCCAGCTACGTGGCCTTCACCGACACAGAGAGACTCATTGGAGACGCAGCAAAGAACCAGGTAGGTCCCACTTTGGAAAGTCTGTCTGTCTAATCTTGTAGATTAATGTATTTTGTTTTCAAAAAAATAAATGTATGTTTAAATTATTTCACTGCAGGTGGCCATGAACCCCACTAACACTGTGTTCGACGCCAAACGCCTGATTGGCAGGAAGTTCGACGACCAGATTGTTAAGTCAGACATGAAGCTGTGGCCCTTCAAGGTGATTTAAAATATATATTTTTTCGTTTTGAAAAATACAAGCTCAAATGTATAACTACCAAGTGCTCATTATTCTACAACAGAAAAATCACAAACAAATAAACACAAAAACACGTACAGTGTACATATACATACATACATACATACATACATACATACATACATACATACATACATACATACATACATACATACATACATACATACATACATACATACATACATACATACAGAGTACATACACTAAAAGACGTGAAAAGCTTAAGTATATCAATAGACTTCATGACCTTGTTGTTCTCACTCTTCTAGGTGATCAGCGACGGTGGAAAGCCCAGAGTCCAGGTGGAGTACAAGGGAGAGACCAAGGCCTTCTACCCCGAAGAGATCTCCTCAATGGTCCTCGTCAAGATGAAGGAGATTGCTGAGGCCTACCTGGGCCAGAAGGTGTCCAATGCAGTCATCACAGTCCCAGCCTACTTCAACGACTCCCAGAGGCAGGCTACTAAAGACGCTGGGGTGATCTCTGGACTGAACGTCCTGAGGATCATCAATGAGCCCACGGCGGCGGCTATCGCCTATGGCCTGGACAAAGGCAAGAGAGGGGAGCGCAATGTTCTCATCTTTGATCTCGGCGGAGGCACCTTTGACGTCTCCATCCTGACCATCGAGGACGGGATATTCGAGGTGAAGGCCACAGCTGGGGACACTCACCTGGGAGGGGAGGATTTTGACAACCGCCTGGTCAACCACTTTTTGGAGGAGTTCAAGAGGAAGAACAAGAAGGACATCAGCCAGAACAAGAGGGCAGTGAGAAGGCTGAGGACAGCCTGTGAGAGGGCCAAGAGAACTCTCTCCTCCAGTTCCCAGGCCAGCATCGAGATCGACTCCCTCTTCGAAGGCATGGACTTCTACACCTCCATCACAAGGGCTCGGTTTGAAGAACTGAACTCTGAGCTCTTCAGGGGAACCCTGGACCCGGTCGAGAAGGCCCTGAAAGACGCTAAGATGGACAAGGCTCAGGTCCACGAGATAGTCCTGGTCGGTGGCTCCACTCGAATCCCTAAGATTCAGAAGCTCCTGCAGGACTTCTTTAATGGAAGGGAACTCAACAAGAGCATCAACCCAGATGAAGCGGTGGCATATGGCGCTGCTGTCCAAGCGGCCATCTTGATGGGCGACACCTCTAAGAATGTCCAGGACCTTCTCCTCCTTGACGTGGCTCCTCTGTCCCTGGGCATCGAGACGGCTGGAGGGGTCATGACCGCCCTGATCAAACGTAACACCACCATCCCCACCAAGCAGACCCAGATCTTCTCCACCTATGCTGACAACCAGCCAGGTGTGCTCATCCAGGTGTACGAGGGAGAGAGAGCCATGACCAAGGACAATAATCTGCTGGGAAAGTTTGAGCTCACGGGTATCCCTCCCTCCCCGAGAGGAATTCCACAGGTTGAGGTGACCTTTGACATCGACGCTAACGGCATCCTGAACGTGTCGGCGGTGGATAAAAGTACAGGCAAGGAGAACAAGATCACCATCACCAACGACAAGGGGCGACTCAGTAAAGAAGACATAGAGAGGATGGTGCAGGACGCAGACAAATACAAAGCTGAGGACGATGCCCAGAGGGAGAAGATAGCAGCCAAGAACGGCTTGGAGTCCTACACGTTCAACATGAAGAGTAGTGTAGAAGATCCAAACCTGGCAGGGAAGATCAACGAGGATGACAAGAAGAAGGTTGTTGAGAAGTGCAACCAAACGATCTCCTGGTTGGAGAACAACCAGATGGCTGAGAAAGAGGAGTTCGAATACCAACGGAAGGAGCTGGAGAGAGTGTGTAACCCAATCGTATCCAAGCTCTACCAGGGGGCGGGAGGGGCTAGTCCAATGGGGAGTTGTGGCAGCCAGGCTGGGGGCGGTGCTAGCTCTCAGGGCCCTACCATTGAAGAGGTGGACTAAATAATCAATCAGTAAATCAATTGCCGATCAATGGATCAATCACTAAAGAGGCCTCATAAGCTAATGGTGCTTCTAATATAGGTACTGTTTGTCAGCTAGCTCAACTTTCATAGCACTATATATGTACATAGATTTGCTGTCACTACAAGTGCACTTTATTTTTTGTGTCATTTTAAATCCTAAACTGTTTGCAGAAATTCATTAAATGGTGATTTACGTGCATCAAAATTATGAGTGCAATATTTGTTATTTATTTGACCACTAAGTGAAATGCCATGCCCAGTTGTTTTTGTATCATTATTCTCACATACACTCTCTCACAATACAACCACAGTTCAGATAAATGTTTTTTTTTTCTTTTTATAAATCCTTTGTAATTATATTACCATTCAAATGTTTAAAAAAAATACAAATACTATACTCAAGTTTATATTCAAGTAAGAATTGTGTTTATAAACAATGTACTGAGTGATTGACATTGATATTCAAACCAAACTTGATTATGTATGTTTTGATGGATTATTCACTCTATACTCAAGTGAACATAAATACGTCCCAATGGCACCCTATTCCCTATATAGTGCACTACTTTAGACCAGAGCCCTATAGATCCCTCTTCCCTACATTGTGCACTACTTTAGACCAGAGCCCTATGGAACCCTTTTCTCTACATAGTGCACTACTTTAGACCAGAGCCCTATGGAACCCTCTTCCCTACATAGTGCACTACTTTAGACCAGAGCCCTATGGAACCCTATTCCCCATATAGTGCACTACTTTTGACCAGTGCCCATAGGGTAGTGGACTATGTAGGGAATAGGGTTTCATTCAATTATGTATTCAATTAAACCCATAACAGTTTAAATGATTGGTTATGCATCAATATGTACACTAGATGGCAGAGTTAGGCAAGCAAAGAAACTCATTATTTCAAAATAGGTTATTTTGAACCTGTTCACCTTTTGAAGCCGACTTGTCTTGTGTAAATGAATATGAATATGCTAATATGCTCATCAGAATACTCTCTACAAGTGTAAACACTAAGCAGCCTATGTGAGCAGAATTAAATGAAATTTGACTCTGGGTCTGAAAATGAAACGCATCACAAGATGGGGGATGACATGAAAATATTACGAAGCTGAACAAAAATATAAACACAACATGCAACAATTTCAAAGATTTTCACTGAGTTGCAGTTCATATGAGGAAAATCAGTCAATTTAAATGAATTCATGAGGCCCTAATCTATGGATTTCACATGACTGGGAATACAGATGGTATGTTGGTCACAGATACCTTAAAAAAAAGGGCGTGGATCAGAAAACGAGTCAGTATCTGGTGTGACCATTAGCCTCATGCTGCGTGACACATCTCCTTCTCATAGAGTTGATCAGGCTGTTGATTGGTGGCCTGTGGAATGTTGTCTCACTCCTCTTCAATGGCTGTGTGAAGTTGCTGAATATTGGCAGGAACTGGAACACGCTGTCGTACACGTCGATCCAGAGCATCTTAAACATTCTAAACGGGTGGCAGCATGGAGGCCATGGAAGCACTGGGACATTTTCAGCTTCCAGTAATTGTGAAACGACAACGGGCCTCAGGATCCCGTATCCTTGTGCATTCAAATTGCCATGGAATAAAATGCCATTTTATTTGTTGTCCGTAGCTATGGGCATATCATACATAACCCCACCGCCACCATGGGGCACTTTGTTCACAACGTTGACATCAGCAAACCGCTCGCCCACACGGCGCCATACACTCAGTCTGCCATCTGCCCGGTACAGTTGAAACTGGGATTCATCCGTGAAGAGCACACTTCTCCAGTTGCCATTGAAGGTGAGCATTTTTTATTTATTTTTAAAAAACATTTATTTAACTAGGCAAGTGAGTTAAGAACAAATTCTTATTTTCAATTATGGCCTTGGAACAGTGGGTTAACTGCCTGTTTAGGGGCAGAACAACAGATGTGTACCTTGTCAGCTCGGGGATTTGAACTTGGAACATTTTGGTTACTAGTCTAATGCTCTAACCACTAGGCTACCCTGCCGCCTGAAGTCCGTTATGAAGCAGAACTGCAGTCAGGTGAGGACAACGAGCACGCAGACGAGCTTCCCTGAGACGGTTTCTGATCATTTGTGCAGAAATTCTTCGGTTGTGCAAACCCACAGTTTCCACAGTTGTCCAGTCGGCTGGTTGCAGACGGTGAAGAAGCCAGATGGGGGAGGTCCTGGACTGGCGTGGTTACACTTGGTCTGTGATTGTGATGCCAGTTGGACATACTGACAAAATCTCAAAAACTATGTTGGAGGTGGCTTATGCTAGAGCAATGCATATTCTGTCTGTCAACAGCTGTGGTGAACAGTCATCATGCCAATTGCACGCTCCCTCAAAAACTTGAGACATATGTGGCATTGTGTTGTGTTACAAAACTACACATTTTAGAGTGGTCTTTTTATTGTCCCCGGCACAAGGTGCACTTGTGTAATGATCATGCTTTTTAATCAGCTTATTGATATGCCACACCTGCCAGGTAGATGGATTATCTTGGCAAAGGAGAAGTGAACAAATATGTGCACAACATTTGAGAGAAATAAGCTTTTGGTTTGGCTTTTTGGCATAGAACAATTTTGGGCTGTTTTATTTCAGCTCATTTAACATTTATTTTAGTTACCCAGGCAAGTCAGTTAAGAACAAAGTCTTATTTTCAATGACGGCCTGGGAACAGGTGGGTTAATTGCCTGTTCAGGGGCAGAACGATAGATTTGTAACCTTGTCAGCTCGGGGGTTTGAACTTGCAACCTTCCGGTTACTAGTCCAACGCTATAACCACTAGGCTACCCTGGGTCTCACACTTCACATGAAAAAAAATATATATTTTTGTTCAGTGTACACACTTATTTCCAAAGTGGTCATGGCATTAGGACACAACGGGTAGCGTTAATGCTTATTCTATCCCCATGCAATTGTTGTTTTTCTTCTTCATTCAGCAGTTAAGTAGATACAAGGATAACTTGGTGGTAATGCATTTATGTCAAATCCACCTCCTCAAATGAAGGAGACGTATCTTAGTCAAAGAGCATCAGTGCGAGGAAGAGAAACATTCAAGAGAGAAGTACAGGCATCGCATCACGTTCCCTCCTGATTGCAAGAGCACATGTGTTACGAGAAGGAGAAGTGAAAGCTCCTCTTGCACAACATCACTTTTTAATAAGATAGAAGAAAAATAATTGTTGATAATATAGAAAATACAATCACGATGCTCCGATTTTCTAATGATTTCAAATGACGTTGTTATGAAGAGGTGATCCATGGGTAATAACGACTGTTACTTCTTGACCATATCTCAAAGGACTTGTATAAGTGCTGATCGGCACCTTGGTAGCAACACATGAGTGAGGAATTTATATAGACAATGATGTGTAGGACAGCGGAGTCAATCACCACCTTCCGGAGACACCTGAAACCCCACATCTTCAAGGAATACCTAGGATAGGGTAAGTAATCCTTCCCCCCCTAAAAAGATTTAGATGCACTATTGTAAAGTGGCTGTTCCACTGGATGTCATAAGGTGTATGCACCAATTTGTAAGTCGCTCTGGATAAGAGCGTCTGCTAAATGACTTAAATGTAATGTAATGTAGTTTGAAATACACCTGCTGTATTACAGCAAAGAAAGCTGCCCATCTTTCAACTGATATAATTTCATTTTTATAGAGGTGTTTGTGTGTGTGTGTGTGTGTGTGTGTGTGTGTGTGTGTGTGTGTGTGTGTGTGTGTGTGTGAATTAATTGTTTAGCTATCCTAATTGAGTCTCTCTCGATATATAATGAGGTGTACGTACCCCTGATGTGTCCTCAGCCTACATTGCACAGCGCACCCAAAAAGTTGCTGACACAGGCCTGCATGAATCTACTGATGGGGATATTTTATTAAACATTAAATTAAATTAAAGGGAGTGCCATCGAATAATATATCCTTCAAATGACTCTTCAGCGCAAAAAGGGTTAATTTATTGGGGCTGTTGCACGCCCCAGGCAGCCTGCAGGATGTGTTGGTTGTGTCGTCTCTGACTGACTATGGTGAGGCTGAGGGAGGAGGAGGAGGAGGAGGGAGGATACTTCTGGTTGGAGAAGCAAAAGATCCTGAACCTTCCTGAAAAACAACCTCACACATCTCACGCGCCTCTCTCCATCGAGGACGACATCGTCGCAAATTGATGGAATATTCCAAGCGCGTTTATCCATTTGGATCATCGGGGTCAACTTTCAATGTTAAAGAAACTTGTTCGATTTCTTTTTTTTTGAGGGGGGGGGGCTCAGATGGATATCGTGACTAAGGGGAGGACCTTGGGTTATTGTTTTTAAGCGGCTCCAATCACTTGACAACATTCACATAGAAATAGCAGCTCTCCAAATTTGCACAATTTATAGATTCGATGTAGAAAAAAAAAATCTCCCAATATTCCATCATTTGAAACTCTCGTTTAAGGTCGCGAAGTAGGTATCCTTGACTGAACTGTTGAATTATTGAAGCTACAACATTAGCTTATTTATAGATATAAAGGCTATAAGGCTATACATAATTTATATTAATACACAAATATTCTGTGAACAAAAACCCGCCAATCCCAAGTTTTATATAGATATTTTGAGATTGCGAACATTATTTAGGGGAGGTATTTATCGCAGGTGTTTTTTATTCAAGGCCACTCTGTCTGCCGCTCGCATTGGACTTGTTGAAGTAGAGAACCAACTGTCGACGGGGCGAAGAGTTGGAGAAATGAGTCGTATCACAAGGACTGACACGAGAACGAACTCTGAACCGTCACCGCGTCGTTGCTTCAGGGGTATAGAATAAAGGATAAACACAAACCAACGGAATAACCAACCATCTATTCATCTAAATCTATGATCAGCTCGGTGTGTGTTTCGTCTTACCGAGGACGAAAGTCAGGTAACAAACCTCCGTCCAAGACATGTCTGAAGGAAGAGATGACCAGGGGGGAGGACTCGGAGAAAATTGTTATCAATGTTGGTGGCACAAGACACGAAACTTACAAGAGCACACTTAGGACCCTACCGGGGACACGCCTGGCCTGGTTAGTCGACCCGCCAGAGACAAACACAAACAAGGAATCCCTCCCCGTAGGACACATATCGCCAACTACAAACGAGTTATTTTTCGACAGGCACCCTGGCATATTCGCTTATGTGTTGAACTATTATAGAACTGGCAAGCTTCATTGCCCCGCCGATGTCTGCGGGCCTCTTTTTGAAGAGGAGTTGGCGTTTTGGGGGATAGATGAGACCGACGTGGAGCCGTGTTGCTGGATGACATACCGGCAGCATCGGGACGCAGAGGAGGCACTGGACATATTCGAACCACCGGACCCAGATGACACGGACGATGAACTACCCAGACGGTTCGGCATTGAGGACTGCCCGGAAAGATCGAGGGGATGCTGCGAAGTTTGTCAACCAAAGATATGGGCACTCTTTGAGGACCCCTACTCATCCAGGGCTGCAAGAGTAAGTGTACATTTTTTTTGTTTAGCATAATAAGGGTCGCTACAATACTATTGTAATTTGTAGGAATAGGCGTCCTGTTCACAAACTCCCACAGTTAATCTTTAGAATAATGCAATGCAATCAACAGGTGTTGTAGAGAGCGTGTCCGCCGACGCGCCACGGACAAATCAACAGGTGTGTGTGTCTGTTCTCTCAGTTGCATCTGGCTGCTGTGGAACAGCAAACAAGACAAGCCGCTAGCAGGAAAGAATGCGCTGGTGTGGAAATAGCATCGTACGAGAATGTTGTGTCACTAAATTCAAAGACATATTATTTTCCTGGGGTCGTTTAATTAACATAGGGGTTATACATATCAAATCACATTTTTATTGGTCACATACACGTATTTAGCAGATGTTATTGAGGGTGTAGCTCTACAGGTTACCATTAATGACGTGAGGATTCTATGACGAGAATGCAATCTCTGGCATTATGTACTACTACTACAGTATATATAAAACAGTCCAATTCAGACACGTTGAAGTCTTATAGGCCTATTTTCATGTTCACCGATGACTGTCCCTGTGACTGTCCCTACAACAGTCCCTATGACTGTCCCTGTGACTGTCCCTGTGACTGTCCCTGTGACTGTCCCTACGACTGTCCCTGTGACTGTCCCTGTGACTGTCCCTACAAATGTCCCTGTGACTGTCCCTACAACTGTCCCTGTGACTGTCCCTATGACTGTCCCTGTGACTGTCCCTGTGACTGTCCCTGAGACTGTCCCTACGACGACTGTCCCTGTGACTGTCCCTGTGACTGTCCCTACGACTGTCCCTGTGACTGTCCCTACGACTGTCCCTGTGACTGTCCCTGAGACTGTCCCTACGACTGTCCCTGTGACTGTCCCTGTGACTGTCCCTACGACTGTCCCTGTGACTGTCCCTGTGACTGTCCCTACAAATGTCCCTGTGACTGTCCCTACAACTGTCCCTGTGACTGTCCCTATGACTGTCCCTGTGACTGTCCCTATGACCGTCCCTATGACTGTCCCTACGACTGTACCTGTGAGTGTCCCTGTGACTGTCCCTATGACTGTCCCTGTGACTGTCCCTATGACCGTCCCTAAGACTGTCCCTATGACCGTCCCTACAACTGTCCCTATGACTGTTCCTATGACTGTCCCTACGACTGTCCCTATGACTGTCCCTATGACTGTCCCTGTGACTGTCCCTATGACTGTCCCTGTGACTGTCCCTGTGACTGTCCCTATGACTGTCCCTGTGACTGTCCCTATGACAGTCCCTACGACTGTCCCTGTGACTGTCCCTGTGACTGTCCCTATGACTGTCCCTATGACTGTCCCTATGACTGTCCCTGTGACTGTCCCTGTGACTGTCCCTGTGACTGTCCCTATGACCCTATGTCCCTATGACTGTCCCTATGACTGTCCCTATGACTGTCCCTGTGACTGTCCCTGTGACTGTCCCTACGACTGTCCCTGTGACTGTCCCTGTGACTGTCCCTGTGACTGTCCCTACAACTGTCCCTGTGACTGTCCCTATGACTGTCCCTAAGACTGTCCCTGTGACTGTCCCTGTGACTGTCCCTACAACTGTCCCTATGACTGTCCCTATGACTGTCCATATGACTGTCCCTAAGACTGTCCCTATGACTGTCCCTGTGACTGTCCCTGTGACTGTCCCTGTGACTGTCCCTATGACTGTCCATATGACTGTCCATATGACTGTCCATATGACTGTCCCTATGACTGTCCCTGTGACTGTCCCTATGACTGTCCCTATGACTGTCCCTATGACTGTCCCTGTGACTGTCCCTGTGACTGTCCCTGTGACTGTCCATATGACTGTCCATATGACTGTCCCTATGACTGTCCCTATGACTGTCCCTATGACTGTCCCTGTGACTGTCCCTATGACTGTCCCTACGACTGTCCCTATGACTGTCCATATGACTGTCCCTGTGATTGTTCCTGTGATTGTCCATATGACTGACTGTCCCTGTGACTGTCCCTACAACTGTCCCTGTGACTGTCCCTGTGACTGTCCCTATGACTGTCCCTATGACTGTCCATATGACTGTCCCTATGACTGTCCCTATGACTGTCCCTATGACTGTCCCTGTGACTGTCCCTGTGACTGTCCCTATGACTGTCCCTGTGACTGTCCCTATGACTGTCCCTGTGACTGTCCCTATGACTGTCCATATGACTGTCCCTGTGACTGTCCCTGTGACTGTCCCTATGACTGTCCCTATGACTGTCCCTACGACTGTCCCTGTGACTGTCCCTATGACTGTCCCTATGACTGTCCCTGTGACTGTCCCTATGACCGTCCCTAAGACTGTCCCTATGACCGTCCCTACAACTGTCCCTATGACTGTTCCTATGACTGTCCCTACGACTGTCCCTATGACTGTCCCTATGACTGTCCCTGTGACTGTCCCTATGACTGTCCCTGTGACTGTCCCTGTGACTGTCCCTATGACTGTCCCTGTGACTGTCCCTATGACAGTCCCTACGACTGTCCCTGTGACTGTCCCTGTGACTGTCCCTAAGACTGTCCCTATGACCGTCCCTATGACTGTCCCTATGACTGTCCCTGTGACTGTCCCTGTGACTGTCCCTGTGACTGTCCCTACAACTGTCCCTATGACCGTCCCTATGACTGTCCCTATGACTGTCCCTATGACTGTCCCTGTGACTGTCCCTGTGACTGTCCCTGTGACTGTCCCTACGACTGTCCCTGTGACTGTCCCTATGACTGTCCCTGTGACTGTCCCTGTGACTGTCCCTACAACTGTCCCTGTGACTGTCCCTATGACTGTCCCTAAGACTGTCCCTGTGACTGTCCCTACAACTGTCCCTATGACTGTCCCTATGACTGTCCATATGACTGTCCCTAAGACTGTCCCTATGACCGTCCCTGTGACTGTCCCTGTGACTGTCCCTGTGACTGTCCCTATGACTGTCCATATGACTGTCCATATGACTGTCCATATGACTGTCCCTATGACTGTCCCTGTGACTGTCCCTACGACTGTCCCTATGACCGTCCCTGTGACTGTCCCTGTGACTGTCCCTATGACTGTCCATATGACTGTCCATATGACTGTCCATATGACTGTCCCTATGACTGTCCCTGTGACTGTCCCTATGACTGTCCCTGTGACTGTCCCTATGACTGTCCCTACGACTGTCCCTATGACTGTCCATATGACTGTCCCTGTGATTGTTCCTGTGATTGTCCATATGACTTCCCCTGTGACTGTCCTTGTGACTGTCCCTACAACTGTCCCTGTGACTGTCCCTATAACTGTCCCTGTGACTGTCCCTATGACTGTCCCTATGACTGTCCATATGACTGTCCATATGACTGTCCATATGACTGTCCCTATGACTGTCCCTATGACTGTCCCTATGACTGTCCCTGTGACTGTCCCTGTGACTGTCCCTATGACTGTCCCTGTGACTGTCCCTGTGACTGTCCCTATGACTGTCCCTATGACTGTCCCTACGACTGTCCCTGTGACTGTCCCTATGACTGTCCTTATGACTGTCCCTATGACTGTCTTGCCCTGGCACCTTATCATAGCAGTAACAGCCATGAGCAGCATGAATGGTTGTTATCTCTCTGTCATGAATGTGTGTCATATTGTGTCTCATGCTCATCACTTAAAAATAGACTCTTATATGTTTTCGTAAGTAGGCAGATTTCCATTGACCCAGGTTTATTTAACAACGGCAATGTCGCAAAAAAAATATTACTGGACACGTCCCAGCTAGCACAGTGGACCTGGGCCGATTCCTGCTAAGAGTCAGGGGAACTCTGCTGAGAGTCAGGGGAACCCTGCTGAGAGTCAGGGGAACCCTGCTGAGAGTCAGGGGAACTCTGCTGAGAGTCAGGGGAACTCTGCTGAGAGTCAGGGGAACTCTGCTAAGAGTCAGGGGAACTCTGCTGAGAGTCAGGGGAACTCTGCTGAGAGTCAGGGGAACTCTGCTGAGAGTCAGGGGAACTCTGCTGAGAGTCAGGGGAACTCTGCTGAGAGTCAGGGGAACCCTGCTGAGAGTCAGGGGAACTCTGCTGAGAGTCAGGGGAACTCTGCTGAGAGTCAGGGGAACTCTGCTGAGAGTCAGGGGAACCCTGCTGAGAGTCAGGGGAACTCTGCTGAGAGTCAGGGAACTCTGCTGAGAGTCAGGGAACTCTGCTGAGAGTCAGGGGAACTCTGCTGAGAGTCAGGGAACTCTGCTGAGAGTCAGGGAACTCTGCTGAGAGTCAGGGGAACCCTGCTGAGAGTCAGGGGAACCCTGCTGAGAGTCAGGGGAACTCTGCTGAGAGTCAGGGGAACTCTGCTGAGAGTCAGGGAACTCTGCTGAGAGTCAGGGGAACTCTGCTGAGAGTCAGGGAACCCTGGGGAACTCTGCTGAGAGTCAGGGGAACCCTGCTGAGAGTCAGGGAACTCTGCTGAGAGTCAGGGAACTCTGCTGAGAGTCAGGGGAACTCTGCTGAGAGTCAGGGGAACCCTGCTGAGAGTCAGGGGAACTCTGCTGAGAGTCAGGGGAACTCTGCTGAGAGTCAGGGGAACTCTGCTGAGAGTCAGGGAACCTGCTGAGAGTCAGGGGAACTCTGCTGAGAGTCAGGGGAACCCTGCTGAGAGTCAGGGGAACTCTGCTGAGAGTCAGGGGAACTCTGCTGAGAGTCAGGGGAACTCTGCTGAGAGTCAGGGGAACTCTGCTGAGAGTCAGGGGAACCCTGCTGAGAGTCAGGGGAACTCTGCTGAGAGTCAGGGGAACTCTGCTGAGAGTCAGGGGAACTCTGCTGAGAGTCAGGGGAACTCTGCTGAGAGTCAGGGGAACTCTGCTGAGAGTCAGGGGAACTCTGCTGAGAGTCAGGGGAACTCTGCTGAGAGTCAGACTTGGCCAACGTCATGTGGCCCGAGTCTGGGCTGCCTTCTGCAGTATTACTTATGGCTAGGATGTGGGGATTGAGCTCGGTCCGATTCCTGTGTGAGTTATCTGGCCCAAATGTATTACTTGGGGCATGGGCCGATTCTGGTGGGAGTTATCTGGCACAAATGTATATATTACTTGGGGCTCGGGCCAATTCTGGTGAGAGTTATCTGGCCCAAATGTATTACTTGGGGATCGGGCTTATTGGGGCTACTCTCTGGCAGATGATTATATAATTAGCATTTCATGATTTATTTTTCCATATTTTCTCCCATTCTTTCTATGATAATTGTATTTTTTTTACATTTAAATTAAATTCTTTAAGAGTCCTGGCCGCGTTCGGTGAGACCTATGAGGCGACACACAATTGGCCGAGCGTCGTCCGAGTCAGGGGAGGGTTTGGCCGGCCGGGATGGCCTTGTCCCATCTCGCTGTAGCGACTGCACGCTGACATGGTCACCAGGTGTACGGTGTTTCCTCCGAAACAAAATGTTTTTTTGTTTTTTTTTGTGAATGGGAATAATTTTTATGTATAAAATAGTCATATTTAAAATGACTAAATTGGTTAATTTTGTATACATTTATTTACATTTGCATCGGGGGGATGCTGGTAAGATGTCGGCAAAGTCGGCTGAAATCCGGGAGACCGAATCGGGCCGATTCTGGGCAGTCATTCATTTTGATTCCAGGCCCAGTCCGACACCCGATTCCGAGCTGATTCAATCAGTTCCGGCCTCCGGGAAGAGGGCCGTTTCTGGGCCGATTCCTCTTTGCTAGCTGGGGTGTAATGGAAACGGCAGATATAGGAGACATTTTATCTGTACGACAGGGGAGGATTTTTATTTTGTCTAACTTTCTGTATTACAACAAATGATGATGGAAACGGTTGTTTTCCAATAAGTTATTATTGTAGAATACCTGATGTCATTACGTAATGATAAACTCCATCAAATCAAATTGTATTGGTCACATACACATATTTAGTAGATGTTATTGCGGGTGTAGAGAAATGCTTGTGTTCCTAGATATCGAACAATTCACAACAATAAAAACAAATCTAAAAGTAATATAATGGAATTAAGAAATATATAAATATTAGGACGAGCATTGTCAGAGTGGCATTGACTAAAATACAGTAGAATAGAATACAGTATACACATTAAAATAGTAAAACAGTATGTAAACATTATTAAAGTGACTAGTGTTCCATTATTAGTGGCCAGTGATTCCATGTCTATGCACAGTGGGCAGCAGCCTCTAAGGTGCAGGGTTGAGTAACCGGGTGGGAGCCGGATAGTAATGGTTATTTAACAGTTTGATGGCCTTGAGATAGAAGCTGTTTTTCAGTCTCTCGGTCCCAGCTTTGATGCACGTGTTCTGACCTTACCTTCTGGATGATAGTGGGGTGAACAGGCCGTGGCTCGGGGGATTGATGTCCTTGATGATCTTCTTGGCCTTCCTGTGCCACTCGGGAAGGGAAGGGAAGGGTAGGGAAGGGAAGGGAAGGGAAGGGAAGGGAAGGTCGCATGAGTTTCTACTCACCAAAGTAACAACGTGGTCAAAGACTTAGTAACTTAGTTGTCGTCACAATGTGGTTGAAATATTTATCACCTTTTTTTAGGACATCTTTGAAACTACCCACAAAGCACTCTTTCTCAACATCTTATGGAGAATCTACTCTTCGTTTGCTCGAGCTGGCTATTGTTGCACCTGTTTCCTCCAGCATCTTCACAAGGTCCTTTGCTGTTGTTCTGGGATTGATTTGCACTCTTCGCACCAAAGTACGTTCTTCTCTAGGAGACAGAACGCGTCTCCTTCCTGAGCGGTATGACGGCTGCGTGGTCCCATGGTGTTTATACTTGCGTACTATTGTTTGTACGGATGAACGTGGTACCTTCAGGCGTTTGGAAATTGCTCCCAAGGATGAACCAGACTTGAGGAGGTCTACAATTTTTTTCTGAGGTCTTGGCTGATTTCTTTAGATTTTCCCATGATGTCAAAGGTAGGCCTTGAAATACATCCACAGGTACACCTCCAATTGACTCAAATTATGTGATTAGCCTATCAGAAGCTTCTAAAGCCATGACATAATTTTCTGGAATTTTCCAAGCTGTTTAAAGGCACAGTCAACTTAGTGTATGTAAACTTCTGACACACTGGAATTATGATACAGTGAAGTGAAATAATCTGTCTGTAAACAATTGTCGGAAAAATGACTTGTGTCATGCTCAAAATAGAAAGTAGTGTTATAACCGAATTGACAAAACTATAGTTTGTTAACAAGAAATGTGTAGAGTGGTTGAAAAATGAGTTTTAATGACTCCAACCTAAGTGTATGTAAACTTCCAACTTCAGTCAGCTTTCACATCGGTGTGAAACTAGACATTTGGCCTATGCCGATGTTGGCATTTTTAGATAATATCGTCCGATTCCGATATGCTTACCGATATATCGTACATCCCTAATATTTATGTCAGAGTTTACATTGTTAGGAATAGGCTGAAAGGACGAGGATTGCCCTGACTTTCAAGAATGTCTGAAGTGCTTCACCTTGCTCTTCTGGTTAGCTGGCAAGCTTTACCATCCAATTATTTCAGGTCTACAGGAGTGCAAGTTTCACCATGGCACAGTCTGTGGCAATACATTGGCACATGAGGAATATATATGAGGACTGAGTCATGGAACAGAGAGGTGGGAGGACTGAGACATGAAACAGGGAGGTGGGAGGACTGAGATGTGAAACAGGGAGGTGGGAGGACTGAGACATGAAACAGAGAGGTGGGAGGACTGAGACATGAAACAGGGAGGTGGGAGGACTGAGACATGAAACAGAGAGGTGGGAGGACTGAGACATGAAACAGAGAGGTGGGAGGACTGAGACATGAAGCAGAGAGGTGGGAGGACTGAGACATGAAACAGAGAGGTGGGAGGACTGAGACATGAAACAGGGAGGTGGGAGGACTGAGACATGAAACAGAGAGGTGGGAGGACTGAGACATGAAACAGAGAGGTGGGAGGACTGAGACATGAAACAGAGAGGTGGGAGGACTGAGACATGAAACAGAGAGGTGGGAGGACTGAGACATGAAACAGAGAGGTGGGAGGACTGAGACATGAAGCAGATTGGTGGGAGGACTGAGACATGAAACAGGGAGGTGGGAGGACTGAGACATGAAACAGAGAGGTGGGAGGACTGAGACATGAAACAGATTAGTGGGAGGACTGAGACATGAAACAGAGAGGTGGGAGGACTGAGACATGAAACAGATTAGTGGGAGGACTGAGACATGAAACAGGGAGGTGGGAGGACTGAGACATGAAACAGGGAGGTGGGAGGACTGAGACATGAAACAGGGAGGTAGGAGGACTGAGACATGAAACAGATTGGTGGGAGGACTGAGACATGAAACAGGGAGGTGGGAGGACTGAGACATGAAACAGGGAGGTGGGAGGACTGAGACATGAAACAGGGAGGTGGGAGGACTGAGACATGAAACAGGGAGGTGGGAGGACTGAGACATGAAACAGAGAGGTGGGAGGACTGAGACATGAAACAGAGAGGTGGGAGGACTGAGACATGAAACAGAGAGGTGGGAGGACTGAGACATGAAACAGGGAGGTGGGAGGACTGAGACATGAAACAGAGAGGTGGGAGGACTGAGACATGAAGCAGATTGGTGGGAGTACTGAGACATGAAGCAGAGAGGTGGGAGGACTGAGACATGAAACAGGGAGGTGGGAGGACTGAGACATGAAACAGGGAGGTGGGAGGACTGAGACATGAAACAGAGAGGTGGGAGGACTGAGACATGAAACAGGGAGGTGGGAGGACTGAGACATGAAACAGGGAGGTGGGAGGACTGAGACATGAAACAGGGAGGTGGGAGGACTGAGACATGAAGCAGATTGGTGGGAGGACTGAGACGTGAAACAGGGAGGTGGGAGGACTGAGACATGAAACAGAGAGGTGGGAGGACTGAGACATGAAACAGATTGGTGGGAGGACTGAGACATGAAACAGAGAGGTGGGAGGACTGAGACATGAAACAGGGAGGTGGGAGGACTGAGACATGAAACAGGGAGGTGGGAGGACTGAGACATGAAACAGAGAGGTGGGAGGACTGAGACATGAAGCAGAGAGGTGGGAGGACTGAGACATGAAACAGGGAGGTGGGAGGACTGAGACATGAAACAGGGAGGTGGGAGGACTGAGACATGAAACAGATTGGTGGGAGGACTGAGACATGAAACAGGGAGGTGGGAGGACTGAGACATGAAACAGATTGGTGGGAGGACTGAGACATGAAACAGGGAGGTGGGAGGACTGAGACATGAAACAGAGAGGTGGGAGGACTGAGACATGAAACAGGGAGGTGGGAGGACTGAGACATGAAACAGGGAGGTGGGAGGACTGAGACATGAAACAGAGAGGTGGGAGGAGGACTGAGACATGAAACAGATTGGTGGGAGGACTGAGACATGAAACAGGGAGGTGGGAGGACTGAGACATGAAACAGATTGGTGGGAGGACTGAGACATGAAACAGAGAGGTGGGAGGACTGAGACATGAAACAGAGAGGTGGGAGGACTGAGACATGAAACAGAGAGGTGGGAGGACTGAGACATGAAACAGGGAGGTGGGAGGACTGAGACATGAAACAGGGAGGTGGGAGGACTGAGACATGAAACAGGGAGGTGGGAGGACTGAGACATGAAACAGGGAGGTGGGAGGACTGAGACATGAAACAGGGAGGTGGGAGGACTGAGACATGAAACAGAGAGGTGGGAGGACTGAGACATGAAACAGGGAGGTGGGAGGACTGAGACATGAAACAGGGAGGTGGGAGGACTGAGACATGAAACAGATTGGTGGGAGGACTGAGACATGAAACAGGGAGGTGGGAGGACTGAGACATGAAACAGATTGGTGGGAGGACTGAGACATGAAACAGGGAGGTGGGAGGACTGAGACATGAAACAGAGAGGGGGACATACAGGACTGAGACATAAACAGGGAGGTGGGAGGACTTCAACAATATATATTTTGTCAACACTGAGGTTTTGCGAGGACATTTGTGATTGATGATAACAGAAATGGGAACATCAGACATGAATACAGAGCATTTGGGAGGACTAGACATGAAACAGGGAGGTGGGAGGACAATGGACATGAAACAGAGAGGTGGGAAGACTGAGACATGAAACAGATTCTTGGGAGGACTGAGACATTTGGAAATTTCCCTTAGGGAGGTGGGAGGACTGAACATAAACAGTCATATAAAGGACTGATAATAAAACAGAAAGGTAGATCAGGTGGATTTTGTGACATGTAATTCACTGGATCGTCAGGACTGTCAATATTTCTAGCCAGTTGAGATAATCTTCGATTTTCAGCTAAATATTTCCCAGAGACATCACATTATGGGAGGACGTGACATGAAAGCAGGGAGGCTGGGTTAATGGACTGAGACATGAAACAGAGAGGTGGGAGGACTGAGACATGAAACAGGGAGGTGGGAGGACTGAGACATGAAACAGGGAGGTGGGAGGACTGAGACATGAAACAGATTGGTGGGAGGACTGAGACATGAAACAGATTGACGGGAGGACATACAGGCTGTCACCAATATGTTATTGCATAATTTTCCTACATGGGTAAATATAACACTTCAACCAATATATATTTTGTCAACACTGTAGGTTTTTGCGAAAACGTTACATTTGTGATTGATGATAACACTTTCAAATGAGAACATCACTTCAATACAATACAATAGCATTTGGGAGCCTAGAATTAGGAACATTGACCTTTTTGATTATGCCACAATGGTTACATTTGTCATTTGATGGACATCATACTTGCATTCAAGGAGAATAAATTATTCTTTGGTTGACTTTCATTTGGATAATTTCCCTAATATGTTGCTTCTAATGCCTTATAATAGTCATATAAAGTGACCTTAATCATCTCAATATAGAAACAGGTGGTATTTTTCATATATAATTCAGTCTGGCCAGTGTAATGTCCTATTTCTAGCCAGTTGAGATAATCTTCGATTTTACATAAAGTATTTCCCAGTGACATCACAGAGAGGCAGACGTGTCAGACATCAGATGCTCCGCAGTTAATGGCTAGCATCTGCCGCTAATGGCTTCTCAACCAATGCTGCAGAGTAGAGTATGTGTGTATGTATAGTATGTGTGATGGAAAGTATGTGTGTGTGTATAGTATGTGTGTGTATAGTATGTGTGTATGTATAGTATGTGTGAGTGTATAGTATGTGAGAGTAGAGTATGTGTGTGTGTATAGTATGAGAGAGAGAGTAGAGTAGAGAGTATAGTATGTGTGTGTATAGTATGTGCGTGTATAGTATGTGTGTAGCTCATAGTATGTGTGTGTATAGTAGGTGTGATAAAGGAAAGAATACTAAAGAGAAAGAGCGGGAGAGGGATGTAAAGAAAGACTGCCTATTGAGGCAAATGCGGAAGGCAGCTATCAAGTTACATTATATCAGCAACTACCTCATAAATGGGAAGCAAGGCCAGGTTGCTGTATATATATTGTCATCAAGTGCATTTGTCATTTGATGGACCTATGATTGCATTGCATTCAAGGAGAATGCATTACTGGCCTAAGGCTTTCGATCAGGTCTATTGACAGTTTCCTAATATGTTGCTTCTAATGCCTTGGTGGATTGGTGCCACACAAGCCTTCTCATCTCTATATAGAAACAGGATATTTCCCATTCATATATATTAAGTCAGTCTATAGGCCAGCCACACTGTCCTGTTCTACCAGACAGCTTAGTATACCTCCTTGTACATACAGTCTGTCACAGTGCAGTGCAGAGAGCAGACAGACATCACATCGGCTTGCAACCGTATGTCTTGTCTGCTGTCACAGCTGAGCTTCTAGAATTGTGTGCGTGTATAGTATGTGTGTATGTATAGTATGTGTGTATGTATAGTATGTGTGTGTATAGTATGTGTGTATGTATAGTATGTGTGTGTATAGTATGTGTGCGTGTATAGTATGTGTGTATGTATAGTATGTGTGTATGTATAGTATGTGTGTATGTATAGTATGTGTGTGTATAGTATGTGTGTGTGTATAGTATGTGTGTGTATAGTATGTGTGTGTGTATAGTATGTGTGTGTATAGTATGTGTGTGTATAGTATGTGTGTGTGTATAGTATGTGTGTGTATAGTATGTGTGTGTATAGTATGTGTGTGTGTATAGTATGTGTGTGTATAGTATGTGTGTGTATAGTATGTGTGTGTGTATAGTATGTGTGTGTATAGTATGTGTGCGAGTATAGTATGTGTGTGTGTATAGTATGTGTGTGTGTGTATAGTATGTGTGTGTGTATAGTATGTGTGTGTGTATAGTATGTGTGTGTGTATAGTATGTGTGCGTGTATAGTATGTGTGTGTGTATAGTATGTGTGTGTGTGTATAGTATGTGTGTGAGTATAGTATGTGTGTATATAGTATGTGTGCGAGTATAGTATGTGTGTGAGTATAGTATGTGTGCGAGTATAGTATGTGTGCGAGTATAGTATGTGTGCGAGTATAGTGTGTGTGCGAGTATAGTGTGTGTGCGAGTATAGTGTGTGTGCGAGTATAGTGTGTGTATAGTATGTGTGTGTGTATAGTATGTGTGTGTGTATCGTATGTGTGCGAGTATAGTATGTGTGTGTGTGTATAGTACTTTATTGTACAGGTCCTCCTCTCCTGACTGCATGTGCAGCCAAATTGAATGAATAGATTACAAGTGTACCAATAGGAGCAAAGCAGGAAGTAAAAGCAGGAAGTTGTACCCATCAATATGGTGAGTGTAGCCATGAGTTTACCCGTCAAATTGCCAGGGTTAAGTCGTTCGCATACATAGGTTTGGTCTGCTACTAGCAGAACTCGGATAGGCGAAGTGAAGGTCTGTACTAAGCATCCCAGCTAGCAATGAGGAATCGGCCCAGAAGCGTCCCTCTTCCGGGGGGCCGGAACTGATTGAATCGGGTGTCGGACTCGGCCTGGAATCAAAATGAATGACTGCCCAGAATCGGCCCAAATACATCAAGTTGTTTCCGTCGACCGGAATTCAGCCGACTTTGCCGACATCCACCCCACCGATGCAAATTTAAATAAATAAATATATACAAAATTATCCGATATAGTCATTTTATATATTACCACTATACATTTTATACATACAAATTATACCCATCCACCAAAAAATAGTGTGTGCCGTAGGAAACGCCATACACCTGGTGACCGCGATGGGACTCTCAGCCGGAAATCAGCCCAGATCCACTGTGCTAGCTGGGATAATCCCTTAAAATGCCTTCGCTACAGCACGACGGGACAAGGACATCCCGGGCCGGCCAGACCCTCCCCTAATTCGGACGACTCTGCGTCAATTGTGCATCGCCTCATGGGTCTCCCGGTTGTGGCCGGCATGGGTCTCAAACCAGCATCTGTAGCAATTCAGTTTGCACTGCGATGCAGTGTCTTAGACCACTGCGCCACTCAAGAGGCTCCATCCACAATATAAAAATAAATAAAAATTACCCCCTTTTTCTCCCCAATTTCGTGGTATCCAATTGTTAGTCGTTCCTGTCTTGTCTCATCGCTACAACTCCCGTACGGGCTCGGGAGAGACAAAGGTCGAAAGCCATGCGTCCTCCGAAACACAACCCAACCAAGCCGCACTGCTTCTTAACACAGCACGCCTAGCGACCTGGTCAGCGTGCACTGCGCCCGGCCCACCACAAATCAAATCAAATCAGATTTATTTATATAGCCCTTCGTACATCAGCTGATATGTCAAAGTGCTGTACAGAAACCCAGCCTAAAACCCCAAACAGCAAGCAATGCAGGTGTAGAAGCACGATGGCTAGGAAAAACTCCATAGAAAGGCCCAAACCTAGGAAGAAACCTAGAGAGGAACTAGGCTATGTGGGGTGGCCAGTCCTCTTCTGGCTGTGCCGGGTGGAGATCATAACAGAACATGACCAAGTTGTACAAATGTTCATAAATGATCAGCATGGTCCAATAATAATAAGGCAGAACAGTTGAAACTGGAGTAGCAGCACAGCCAGGTGGACTGGGGACAGCAAGGAGTCATCATGTCAGGTAGTCCTGGGGCATGGTCCTAGGGCTCAGGTCCTCCGAGAGAGAGAAAGAAAGAGAGAAGGAGAGAATTAGAGAACGCACACTTAGATTCACACAGGACACCGAATAGGACAGGAGAAGTACTCCATATATAACAAACTGACCCTAGCCCCCCGACACATAAACTACTGCAGCATAAATACTGGAGGCTGAGACAGGAGGGGTCAGGAGACACTGTGGCCCCATCCGAGGACACCCCCGGACAGGGCCAAACAGGAAGGATATAACCCCACCCACTTTGCCAAAGCACAGCCCCCACACCACTAGAGGGATATCTTCAACCACCAACTTACCATCCTGAGACAAGGCTGAGTATAGCCCACAAAGATCTCCGCCATGGCACAACCCAAGGGGGGGTGCCAACCCAGACAGGATGACCACATCAGTGAATCAACCCACTCAGGTGACGCACCCCTTCCACAGGAGTCGCTAATGCGTGATGAGACAAGGATATCCCTACCGGCCAAACCCTCCCTAACCCGGACGATGCTAGCCCAATTGTGCATCGCCACATGGACCTCTCGGTCGCGGCCGGCTGCGACAGAGCCTGGGCTCGAATCAAGAGTCTCTGGTGGCACAGCTAGCACTGCGGTGGGAGGCCTATCCACAATGCTTATCAATTGCCTTGCACAAAGTATCAAATTACTAAAATACTATACCAGCCATAAGCAATACTGCCGAAGGCGTCCCAGAGTCGGGCCACATGACGTTGGCCGAGTCTGACTCTCAGCTGACTGCCCCGACTCAGATCCACTGTTCTAGCTGAGATACTCCCTTAAAATGCCTTCGCTTGAAAAACAAGAAAAAAGCGGCAACATTACTGTTTGTCCCTCTTGAGATTCCGTAGCCAGTACACTTCCTCAAAATAGTCTGAATTAATCAAAGATATCTCAAGAAATCTGTCATTGATTTAGAAGTTTTTTCCAAGAAGGTCTTAGTCGCAAAATGTTACATCTTCCTAAGATGTTTGGTGTAGTAGTTCTAAAGTAAAAAATATAAAACTAGTCGTCTGTCATTGACCAAACACTTCATTTAAGGATTCCTACTGTCTCCGACGAAGGGGCATAGAGTTTGGCTACCAAGCTTCGACAAGCTTCAAGAAAAGATATTGTGTGTGCTCGAACAGCCAAAAAACAAAACCTGTTTAACACCAAAATTTAAAAAAAATATATCACAAAATGTTGTCATAATCGATGAGTGAACTGTTTCGACTGGGAAGCATACGGTAAGCTTTACAGCTTCCAAGCCCATTCAAATCATTCTATTTCTATGTGCTGCTGCATTGTGGGGGGCGTTGCCTAGGCGATAAGCTACAACAAAATGTTAATGTTACATTTGTCATAAGCACTTATTTGGTATTTGGTATTTATTAGGGTCCCCCGTTAGCTGTTGAAAAAGCAGAAGCTACTCTTGCTGGGGTCGACACAAAACATGAAACACAATACAGAATGACATTATACAGAACATCAATAGACAAGAACAGCTCAAGGACAGAACTACATCATTTTTATTTTTAAAGGCACACGTAGCCTACATACAGTTGAAGTCGGAAGTTTACATACACTTAGGTTGGAGTCATTAAAACTCGTTTTTCAACAACTCCACAAATGTCTTGTTAATCAACTATAGTTTTGGCAAGTCAGTTAGGACATCTACTTTGTGCATGACACAAGTAATTTTTTCCAGCAATTGTTTACAGACAGATTATTTCACTTATAATTCACTGTATCACAATTCCAGTGTGTCAGAAGTTTACATACACTAAGTTGACTGTCTCTATAAAAAGCTTGGAAAATTTCTAGAAAATCATGTCATGGCTTTAGAAGCTTCTGATAGGCTAATTGACATCATTTGAGTCAATTGGAGGTGTACCTGTGGATGTATTTCAAGGCCTACCTTCAAACGTAGTGCCTCTTTGTTTGACATCATGGGAAAATCAAAGGAAATCAGCCAAGACCTCAGCAAAACATTGTAGACCTCCACAAGTCTGGTCCATTCTTGGGAGCAATTTCCAAACGCCTGAAGGTACCACGCTCAGCTGTAGAAACAATAGTACCCAAGTATAAACACCATGGGACCACGCAGCTGTCATACCGCTCAGGAAGGAGACGCGTTGTGTCTCCTAGAGATGAACGTACTTTGGTGCGAAAAGTGCAAATCAATCCCAGAACAACAGCAACTGACCGTGTGAAGATTCTTGAGGAAACAGGTACAAAGTATCTATATCCACAGTAAAACAAGTCCTAGATCGACATAACCTGAAAGGCCGCTCAGCAAGGAAGAAGCCACTGCTCCAAAACTGCCATAAAAAAAGCCAGACTACAGTTTGCAACTGCACATGGGGACAAAGATCGTACTTTTTGGAGAAATGTCCTCTGGTCTGATGAAACAAAAATAGAAATGTTTGGCCATAATGACCATCGTTATGTTTGGAGGACAAATGGGAAGGCTTGCAAGCCGAAGAACACCATCCCAACCGTGAAACACGGGGGTGACAGCCTCATGTTGTGGGGGTGCTTTACTGCAGGAGGGACTGGTGCACTTCACAAAATAGATGGCGTCATGAAGAAGGAATATTATGTGGATATATTGAAGCAACATCTCAAGACATAAGTCAGGAAATTAAAGCTTGGTCGCAAATGGGTCTTCCAAATGGACAATGACCCCAATCATACTTCCAAAGTTGTGGCAAAACGGCTTAAGGACAACAAAGTCAAGGTATTGGACATCACAAAGTCAAGGTATTGGCCATCACAAAGCCCTAACCTCAATCCTTTAGAACATTTGTGGGCAGAACTGAAAAGCGTGTGTGAGCAAGGAGACCTACAAACCTGACTCAGTTACACCAGCTCTGTCAGGAGGAATGGGCTAAAATTCACCCAACTTATTGTGGGAAGCTTGTGAAAGGTTATCTGAAATGTTTGACCCAAGTTAAACAATTTAAAGGCATTGCTACCAAATACTAATTGAGTGTATGTAAACTTCTGACCCACTGGGAATGTAACGAAAGAAATACAAGTTGAAATAAATCATTCTCTCTACTATTATTCTGACATTTCATATTCTTCATATTTCATATTCTTAAAATAAAGTGGTGACAATGTCGGAATGTTATTCACCTGTTAACTTCAGTCTATGAGCATGGCACACTAAGGCAATTGCACCACACTTCCTGATTAACCTGTGGGCTCAGTTGTGCAATAATCACGTTCCTTTCAGCCAATGGAACTGAATCTAGTGGAGTATTTATATGTCAGCTCAAACCTTTCCCTCACTTGATGCTTTGCAGCAACAGTCTTCCAACAACCTTCCAACTCCTCACCACCACCAACTGAAGTGCCTCTATGCCTCTCCCTGTTATGTTACCACAGGTCCCAGATCAGTGCCTCTATAACCCTCCCTGTTATGTTAACACAGGTCCCAGATCAGTGCCTCTATCTCCCTCCCTGTTATGTTACCACAGGTCCCAGATCAGTGCCTCTATAACCCTCCCTGTTATGTTACCACAGGTCCCAGATCAGTGCCTCTATCTCCCTCCCTGTTATGTTACCACAGGTCCCAGATCAGTGCCTCTATAACCCTCCCTGTTATGTTACCACAGGTCCCAGATCAGTGCCTCTATCTCCCTCCCTGTTATGTTACCACAGGTTCCAGATCAGTGCCTCCATCGCCCTCCAGATCAGTGCCTCTATCTCCCTCCCTGTTATGTTACCACAGGTCCCAGATCAGTGCCTCTATATCCCTCCCTGTTATGTTACCACAGGTTCCAGATCAGTGCCTCCCCTAGAAAGATGATTAACCATCAGACAGAAATCCAGCGAGGTTATGTTTGCTGTTTATTCTACTGTGGGCTAAACTGTTTGTACACTGTCTGGACGAGAGCATGGGCTCTGTGCTGTGAAGTAATTAGATGCATCAAAAGAGCAGGAAAGAGTAAAGTCTAAGAGTCTGTGTGTGAACGACAATTAAGTCTGAAATGAATTTTATTTTATTTTATTTTTGTGTCAAATCTCCAGTTGGCAACCCATCCCTTATGGGATTAATTGACACATAAACAAACATTACTATAATTCACTGTGGTAATTAAATGATAATTATTTTTCCTGTGTTCTCTGCATTGACCATCGCATAAATAGTCTATACATAATAGTATATAAGGTTATCCAAACAATAATTACACACCCAGAGCAGTAAAATAATATACATACATATATATTTACATAAATACACTGCATATATACATGCATACATACATACATACATACATACATACATACATACATACATACATACATACATACATACATACATACATACATACATACATACATACATACACAGTAAAAACAAAACAGCTCTCAGGCATAACAGCCTTCAAACAGGTAACACAGAGATGTCAGTCTTTTGGGTGTTATTTGACTTTAAAGCCCCAATTCTGGGTCTGAGTTTCTGTCCAACAGCAGCCTCTCCTCTTGGTTTGGTATACTGTGCCTTTGGAATATATTCATATCCCTTGACCTTTTCCACATTTAGTTACGTTACAGCCTTATTATAAAATTGATTAAAACATTTTTTTTCTCAGAAATCTATACGAAATACCCCCTAATGACAAAGTGTAAATTTGCAAATGTTATTACAAATAAAAAACAGAAATACCTTATTTACATAAGTATTCAGATCCTTTGCTATGAGACTCGAAATTGAGTTCAGGTGCATCCTGTTTCCATTGATCATCCTTGAGATGTTTCTTCGACTTGATTGGAGTCCACCTGTGGTAAATTCAATTGATTGGACAGGATTTGGAAAGGCACACATTTCTCTATATAAGGTCCCACAGCTGACAGTGTATGTCGAGCAAAAACCAAGTCTTGATGTCAAAGGAATTTTTCGTAGAGCTCCGAGACAGGATTGTGTCGAGACACAGATCTGGGGAAGGGTATCTGCAGCATTGAAGGACCCCAAGAACACAGTGGTCCCCATCATTCTTAAGTGGAAGAAGTTTGGAACCACCAAGACTCTTCCGAGAGCTGGGCGCTGGGCCAAACTGAACATTCTAAAGATAAGGCCCTTGGTTAGGGAGGTGACCAAGAACCTGATGGTCACTCTGACAGAGCTCTAGAGTTCCTCTGTGGAGATTGGAGAAATCTTCCAGAAGGAACTCCACCAATCAAGCCTTTATGGTAGAGTCACCAGACGGAAGCCACTTCTCAGTAAAAGGCACATGACAGCCCGCTTGGAGTTTGCCAAAAGGCACCTAAAGACTCTCAGACCATGAGAAACACGATTCTCTGGTCCAATGAAACCAAGATTGAACACTTTGGCCTAAATGCCAAGCGTCACGTCTGGAGGAAACCTTGCACCATCCCTACCGTGAAGCATGGTGGTGGCAGCAACATGCTGTGGGGATTTTTTTCATCGGTAGGGACTGGAAGACTAGTCAAATCAAATCAAACTATTTGTCACATGCGCCGAATACAACAAGTGTAGACCTCACCACGAAATGTTTACTTACAAGCCCTTAACCAACAGTGCAGTTCAAGAAGAGTTAAGAAAATATTTACGAAATAAACTAACATTAAAAAATAACACAATAACATAACAATAACGAAGTTATATACAGATGGTACCGGTACTGAGTCAGTGTGCAGGGGTACAGGTTAGAGGTAATGTGTACATGTAGGTAGGGGTGAAGTGACTATTCATAGATAATAAACAGTGAGTAGCAGCAGTGTACAAAACAAATGCGGGGGTCAATGTAATAGTCTGGTGGCCATTTGATTAATTGCTCAGCAGTCTTATGTTTTGGGGGTAGAAGCTGTTAAGGAGCCTTTTGATCTGACACTTGTCACTCCGGTACCGCTTGCCGTGCGGTAGCAGAGAAAACAGTCTATGACTTGGGTGACTGGAGTCTCTGACAATTCTATGGGCTTTCCTCTGGCACCGCCTATTATATAGGTGTTGCATGGCAGGAAGCTTGGCCCCAGTGATGTACTGGGCTGTATGCGGTACCCTCCTGTAGCGCCTTACGTTCAGATACCAAACAGTTGCAACCGGTCAGGATACTTTCAATGGTGCAGATGTTAGAACGTTTTGAGGATCTGAGGACCCATGCCAAATCTTTTCAGTCTCCTGAGGGGGAAAAGGTTTTGTCGTGCCCTCTTCACGACTGTCTTGGTGTGTTTGGACATTGATAGTTCGTTGGTGATGTGGACACCAAGGAACTTGAAACTCTCGACCCGCTCCTCTACAGCTCCATTGATGTTAATGTGGGCCTGCTCTAGCACGTTTTTCTGTAGTCCACGATCAGCTCTTTTGTCTTGCTCACATTGAGGGAGAGGTTGTTGTCCTGGCAGTTCTCTGACCTCCTCCCTATAGGCTGTCTCATCGTTGTCGTGATCAGGCCTAACACTGTTGTGTCGTCAGCGAACTTAATGATAATGTTGGAGTCGTGTTTGGCCACGCAGTCGTGGGTGAATAGGGAGTACAGGAGGGGACTAAGTACACACCCCTGAGGGGCCCCCTTGTTGAGGATCAGCGTGGCGGATGTGTAGTTACCTACCCTTACCACCTGGGGGCGGCCCGTCAGGAATTCCAGGATTCAGTTGCAGAGGGAGGTGATGAGTCCCAGTGTCCTTAGCTTAGTAACGAGCATCGTGGGCACCATGGTGTTGAATGCTGAGCTGTAGTCAATGAACAGCATTCTCACATAGGTGTTCCTTTTGTCCAGGTGGGAAAGGGCAGTGTGCAGTGTGATTGAGATTGTGTCATATGTGGATCTGTTGGGGTGGTATGCAAATCGGAGTGGGTCTAGGGTATTCGGGAGGATGCTGTTGATGTGAGCCATGATCAGCCTTTCAAAGCACTTCCTGGCTACCGACGACTTCCTGGCTACCGACGTGATTACCGCTACGGGTCGGAAGTCATTTAGGCAGGTTACCTTCGCTTACTTGGGCACAGGGACTGTGGTGGTCTGCTTGAAACATGTAGGTATTACAGACTCAGTCAGGGAGAGGTGGAAAATGTCAGTGAAGACACTTGCCAGTTGGTCCGCACGTGCTTTGAGTACACGTCCTGGTAATCCATCTGGCTCTGCGGCTTTGTGAATGTAGACCTGTTTAAAGGTCTTGCTCACATCGGCTACCGAGAGAGTTATCACACAGTCATCCAGAACAGCTGGCGCTCTCGTGCATGCTTCAGTGTTGCTTGCCTCAAAGCGAGCATAAAAGGCATTTAGCTTGTCTGGTTAGCTCGCGGCACTGGGCAGCTCGCGTCTGGGTTTCCCTTTGTAGTCCGTAATAGTTTTCAAGCCCTGCCACATCCGACGAGTGTTAGAGCCATTGTAGTAGGATTCAATCTTAATCCTGTATTGACGCTTTGCTTGTTTGATGGTTCATCTAAGGGCATAGCGGGATTTCTTATAAGTGTTCGGATCAGTGTCCCACTCCTTGAAAGCGGCAGCTCTAGCCTTTAGCTTGATGCCTTATGTTGTCTGTAATCCATGGCTTCTGGTTGGGATATGTACGTACAGTCACTGTGGGGACGACGTCGTCGATGCACTTATTGATGAAGCCGATGACTGAGGTGGTATACTCCTCAATGCCATTGGATGAATCCCAGAACATATTCCAGTCTGTGCTAGCAAAACAGTCCTGTAGCTTAGCAACCGCCTTTACTTTTTGCTTGTAAGCAGGAATCAGGAGGATAGAATTATGGTCACATTTGCCAAATTGAGGATGGTTGGATAGCTTTGCATCTCTGTGTGTGGAGTAAAGGTGGTCTAGAGTTTTCTTTCCTCTGGTGACTTGCTGGTAAAAATTTGGTAAAACAAATTTAAGTTTGCCTGCATTAAAGTCCCCGGCCACTAGGAGTGCCCCTTCTGGATGAGTATTTCCTTGTTTGCTTATGGCCTTATAGAGTTGGTTGAGTGCGGTCTTAGTGCCAGCATCGGTCTGCTGGTAAATACAGATGAGAATTCTCTTGGTAGATAGTGTGGTCTACAGCTTATCATAAGGTACTCTACCGCAGGCGAGCAATACCTCGAGACTTATATAATAATAATAATATATGCCATTTAGCAGACGCTTTTATCCAAAGCGACTTACAGTCATGTGTGCATACATTCTACATATGGGTGGTCCCGGGAATCGAACCCACTACCCTGGCGTTACAAGCGCCATGCTCTACCAACTGAGCTACAGAAGGGCCTGACTTCTTTAATATTATACATTGCGCACCAGCAGTTATTGACAAAAAGACACACACCCCACCCCTCGTCTTACGTAGAATCTCTGTTCTGCCGGTGCATGGAAAATCCCGCCAGCTCTATATTATCCATGTCGTCTTTCAGCCACGACTTGGTGAAACATAAGATATTACCGTTCTTAATGTCCTGCTGGTAGGATAATCGTAATCATAGGTCATCCATTTTATTTTCCAATAATTGCATGTTAGCAAGCAGAATGGAAGGCGGAGAGAGTTTACTCGCTCGCCTACGGATTCTCAGAAGGCAGCTCGATTTGCGTCCTCTTTTCCTCTGTCATTTCTTCATGCAAATGATGGGGATTTGGTCCTGTTCCCGGGAGAGCAGTTAAAGGAAAAAGCTTCTTCCAGTTCGTGGTGAGTAATCGCTGTTCTGATGTCCAGAAGTTATTTTCAGTTATAAGGGACGGTAGCAGCAACATTATGTACAAAATAAGTTACAAACAATGCAAAAAACAAACAGAATAGCACAATTGGTCAGGAACATGTAAAATGTCAGCCATTCTCTTAGTCCTGTATTGATGCTTTGCCTGTTTGATGGTTCTTAGGAGGGCATAACGGGATTTCTTAGAAGTGTCCGGGTTAGAGTCCCGCTCCTTGAAAGCGGCAGCTCTACCCTTTTGCAGCTCTACCCTTTAGCTCAGTGCGGATGTTGCCTGTAATCCATGGCTTCTGGTTGGGGTATGTACGTATGGTCACTGTGGGGACGACGTCATCAATGCACTTATTGATGAAGCCAGTGACTGATGTGTTGTACTCCTCAATGCCATTGGAAGAATCCCGGAACATATTCACGTCTGTATTGAGCAAAACAGTCCTGCAGCTTGGCATCTGCTTCCTCTGACCACTTCCGTATTTTGTGAGTCACTGGTACTTTCTGCTCTACTTTTTGCCTTAAAGCAGGAATCAGGAGGATAGAATTATGGTCAGATTTGCCTAATGGCCGGCGAGGAAGAGCTTTGTACGCGTCTCTGTGTGTAGAGTAAAGGTGGTCTAGAGTTTTTTTTCTCTGGTTGCACATTTAACATGCTGGTAGAAATTAGGTAAAACGGATTTAAGTTTCCATGCATTAAAGTCCTCGTCCACTAGGAGTGCCGCCTCTGCATGAGCATTTTGTTGTTTGCTTATGGCCTTATACAGCTGGTTGAGTGCGGTCTTAATGCCAGCATCGGTTTGTGGTGGTAAATAGACGGCTACGAAAAATAAAGATGAAAACTCTTGGTAGATAGCTTATTATGAAACACTCTACCTCAGGTGAGCAAAACCTCGAGACTTCCTTAATATTAGATTTTGTGCACCAGCTGTTATTTACAGATAGACACAGACCGGCACCCCATGTCTTACCGGAGGCAGCTGTTCTATCTTGCCGATGGACCGAAAACCCATCCAGATGTATGTTATCCATGTCGTTGTTCAGCCACGACTCTGTGAAACTTAAGATATTACAGTTTTTAATGTCCTGTTGGTAGGATAGTCTTGATCGAAGCTCATCCAGTTTATTATCCAATGATTGCCCTAATCACCCAAGACTGTTGGAAAAGCATTCCAGGTGAAGCTGGTTGAGAGAATGGCTAGAGTGTGCAAAGCTGTCATCAAGGCAAAGGGTGGCTCCTTTGAAGAATCTCAAATATAAAATATATTTTGTTTTGTTTAACACGTTTTAGATTACTCCATATGTGTTATTTCATAGTTTTGATGTCTTCACTATTATTCTACAATGTAGAAAATAGTACAAATAAAGAAAAACCCTTGAATGAGTAGGTGTGTCCAAACTTTTGACTGGTACTGTACATATAACTCGGAATAAAGTGACTTGGCAACAGGATAGATATTGAACAGTAGCAGCAGCATATGGGGTGAGCCAAAAAAATCGTTATTACTAGGGCAATTATTCAGTTAATTACTACTCATGAAGAATGTTTCTTCTCACTATTAAATCAGATATGGACTTTCTACTTTTCAGCCATTCTTTTCACTTGAGCACCTTGTTTAAAAGGACCAGTTTGTTTGTGTAATGGAGGTCTGGAATGTTCAACATGGAGGATGAGTAACCAGGCCAGTACAGTACAGCTCGGCATGACACCCTTTGGGTCAGTATGGTGAAAAGAGTACTGTCAACACAGCGGGCGGTGGCAGCTGGTGTGTATTCTCTCTCTCTCCTCAAGGTGGGAGGTAGCAGCTGGTGAGTACTCTCTCTCTCTCCTCGAGGTGGGAGGTAGCAGCTGGTGAGTATTCTCTCTCTTTCCTCGAGGTGAGGGGTAGCAGCTGGTGAGTATTCTCTCTCTCTTTCTCCTCGAGGAGGGGGTAGCAGCTGGTGAGTATTCTCTCTCCTCTCCTCGAGGTGGGGGGTAGCAGCTGGTGAGTATTCTCTCTCTCTTTCTCCTCGAGGAGGGGGTAGCAGCTGGGGAGTATTCTCCCTCTCTCCTCGAGGTGGGGGGTAGCAGCTGGTGAGTATTCTCTCTCTCTTTCTCCTCGAGGAGGGGGTAGCAGCTGGGGAGTATTCTCCCTCTCTCCTCAAGGTGGGGGGTAGCAGCTGATGAGTATTCTCTCTCTCTCCTCGGGGTGGGGGGTAGCAGCTGGGGAGTCCTCACAGATGCCCATCACTTCCAGCTGTTTAGCTTCACAGTCTGTTAGCAGCACGGTGACACTGTTTCAGACAAGGACACAGGGCATTCTCCCTCTCAGGTGGGGGGTAGCCTTGCTGGTAGACAGCCTTGTGTAGACAGCCTTGTGCCCATCACTTCCAGCTGTTTAGTGTCTGTCAGCACTGACACTGTTTCAGACAAGGACACAGGGCACCGTACAGTGGGACAGCCTTGTGTAGACAGCCTTGTGTAGACAGCCTTGTGTAGACAGCCTTGTGTGGTCAGCCTTGTATAGACAGCCTTGTGTTGACAGCCTTGTGTGGTCAGCCTTGTGTAGACAGCCTTGTGTAGACAGCCTTGTATAGACAGCCTTGTGTAGACAGGACCTTGTGGAATAGACAGCCTTGTGTAGACCCTACCAGTTAACCTGGAGACCTACTGAGCAGTCTCTGAACTGGATCATATAACCCTAGTGAAACAGCAGGGAACCCAGTTACCCCTACTGTCTCTCTCAGTTACCCCTACTGTCTCTCTCAGTTACCCCTACTGTCTCTCAGTGCACCCAGTTACCCCTACTGTCTCTCTCAGTGCACCCAGGTACTCCTACTGTCTCTCTCAGTTACCCCTACTGTCTCTCTCAGTTACCCCTACTGTCTCTCTCAGTTACCCCTACTGTCTCTCTCAGTTACCCCTACTGTCTCTCTCAGTTACCCCTACTGTCTCTCTCAGTTACCCCTACTGTCTCTCTCAGTTACCCCTACTGTCTCTCTCAGTTACCCCTACTGTCTCTCTCAGTTACCCCTACTGTCTCTCTCAGTTACCCCTACTGTCTCTCTCAGTTACCCCTACTGTCTCTCTCAGTTACCCCTACTGTCTCTCTCAGTTACCCCTACTGTCTCTCTCAGTGCACCCAGTTACCCCTACTGTCTCTCTCAGTGCACCCAGTTACCCCTACTGTCTCTCTCAGTGCACCCAGTTACCCCTACTGTCTCTCTCAGTGCACCCAGTTACCCCTACTGTCTCTCTCAGTGCACCCAGTTACTCCTACTGTCTCTCTCAGTGCACCCAGTTACTCCTACTGTCTCTCTCAGTGCACCCAGTTACCCCTACTGTCTCTCTCAGTGCACCCAGTTACCCCTACTGTCTCTCTCAGTGCACCCAGTTACCCCTACTGTCTCTCTCAGTGCACCCAGTTACCCCTACTGTCTCTCTCAGTGCACCCAGTTACCCCTACTGTCTCTCTCAGTGCACCCAGTTACCCCTACTGTCTCTCTCAGTGCACCCAGTTACCCCTACTGTCTCTCTCAGTGCACCCAGTTACCCCTACTGTCTCTCTCAGTGCACCCAGTTACCCCTACTGTCTCTCTCAGTGCACCCAGTTACCCCTACTGTCTCTCTCAGTGCACCCAGTTACCCCTACTGTCTCTCTCAGTGCACCCAGTTACCCCTACTGTCTCTCTCAGTGCACCCAGTTACTCCTACTGTCTCTCTCAGTTACCCCTAGTGTCTCCAGTTACCCCTACGGTCTCTCTCAGTGAACCCAGTTACCCCTACTGTCTCTCTCAGTGCACCCAGTTACCCCTACGGTCTCTCTCAGTGCACCCAGTTACCCCTACGGTCTCTCTCAGTGCACCCAGTTACCCCTACGGTCTCTCTCAGTTACCCCTACTGTCTCTCTCAGTGCACCCCCTTACCCCTACTGTCTCTCTCAGTGCACCCCCTTACCCCTACTGTCTCTCTCAGTGAACCCAGTTACCCCTACTGTCTCTCTCAGTGAACCCAGTTACTCCTACTGTCTCTCTCAGTGCACCCAGTTACCCCTACGGTCTCTCTCAGTTACCCCTACTGTCTCTCTCAGTTACCCCTACTGTCTCTCTCAGTTACCCCTACTGTCTCTCTCAGTTACCCCTACTGTCTCTCTCAGTTACCCCTACTGTCTCTCTCAGTTACCCCTACTGTCTCTCTCAGTTACCCCTACTGTCTCTCTCAGTTACCCCTACTGTCTCTCTCAGTTACCCCTACTGTCTCTCTCAGTTACCCCTACTGTCTCTCTCAGTTACCCCTACTGTCTCTCTCAGTTACCCCTACTGTCTCTCTCAGTTACCCCTACTGTCTCTCTCAGTGAACCCAGTTACCCCTACTGTCTCTCTCAGTGCACCCAGTTACCCCTACTGTCTCTCTCAGTGCACCCAGTTACTCCTACTGTCTCTCTCAGTGCACCCAGTTACCCCTACTGTCTCTCTCAGTGCACCCAGTTACTCCTACTGTCTCTCTCAGTGCACCCAGTTACCCCTACGGTCTCTCTCAGTTACCCCTACTGTCTCTCTCAGTTACCCCTACTGTCTCTCTCAGTGAACCCAGTTACCCCTACTGTCTCTCTCAGTGCACCCAGTTACCCCTACTGTCTTTCTCAGTGAACCCAGTTACCCTACTGTCTCTCTCAGTGCACCCCGTTACCCCTACTGTCTCTCTCAGTGCACCCAGTTACCCCTACTGTCTCTCTCAGTTAACCCAGTTACCCCTACTGTCTCTCTCAGTTACCCCTACTGTCTCTCTCAGTGCACCCAGTTACCCCTACTGTCTCTCTCAGTGAACCCAGTTACCCCTACTGTCTCTCTCAGTTACCCCGACTGTCTCTCTCAGTGCACCCAGTTACCCCGACTGTCTCTCTCAGTGCACCCAGTTACCCCTACTGTCTCTCTCAGTGCACCCCGTTACCCCTACTGTCTCTCTCAGTTACCCCTACTGTCTCTCTCAGTTACCCCTACTGTCTCTCTCAGTGCACCCAGTTACCCATACTGTCTCTTTCAGTGCACCCAGTTACCCCTACTGTCTCTCTCATTGAACCCAGTTACCCCTACTGTGTCTCTCAGTGCACCCAGTTACCCCTACTGTCTCTCTCAGTGAACCCAGTTACCCCTACTGTCTCTCTCAGTGCACCCAGTTACCCCTACTGTCTTTCTCAGTGAACCCAGTTACCCCTACTGTCTCTCTCAGTGCACCCCGTTACCCCTACTGTCTCTCTCAGTGCACCCAGTTACCCCTACTGTCTCTCTCAGTGAACCCAGTTACCCCTACTGTCGCTCTCAGTGAACCCAGTTACCCCTACTGTCTCTCTCAGTTAACCCAGTTACCCCTACTGTCTCTCTCAGTGCACCCAGTTACCCCTACTGTCTCTCTCAGTGAACCCAGTTACCCCTACTGTCTCTCTCAGTGAACCCAGTTACCCCTACTGTCTCTCTCAGTGAACCCAGTTACCCCTACTGTCTCTCTCAGTTACCCCTACTGTCTCTCTCAGTTACCCCTACTGTCTCTCTCAGTGAACCCAGTTACCCCTACTGTCTCTCTCAGTGCACCCAGTTACCCCTACTGTCTCTCTCAGTGAACCCAGTTACCCCTACTGTCTCTCTCAGTGCACCCAGTTACCCCTACTGTCTCTCTCAGTTACCCCTACTGTCTCTCTCAGTTACCCCTACTGTCTCTCTCAGTGAACCCAGTTACCCCTACTGTCTCTCTCAGTGAACCCAGTTACCCCTACTGTCTCTCTCAGTGAACCCAGTTACCCCTACTGTCTCTCTCAGTGAACCCAGTTACCCCTACTGTCTCTCTCAGTTACCCCTACTGTCTCTCTGTTACCCCTACTGTCTCTCTCAGTTACCCCTACTGTCTCTCTCAGTGCACCCAGTTACCCCTACTGTCTCTCTCAGTGCACGTTACCCCTACTGTCTCTCTCAGTTACCCCTACTGTCTCTCTCAGTGCACCCAGTTACCCCTACTGTCTCTCTCAGTTACCCCTACTGTCTCTCTCAGTTACCCCTACTGTCTCTCTCAGTGCACCCAGTTACCCCTACTGTCTCTCTCAGTGCACCCAGTTACCCCTACTGTCTCTCTCAGTTACCCCTACTGTCTCTCTCAGTTACCCCTACTGTCTCTCTCAGTTACCCCTACTGTCTCTCTCAGTGCACCCAGTTACCCCTACTGTCTCTCTCAGTTACCCCTACTGTCTCTCTCAGTTAACCCAGTTACCCCTACTGTCTCTCTGTTACCCCTACTGTCTCTCTCAGTGCACCCAGTTACCCCTACTGTCTCTCTCAGTGCACCCAGTTACCCCTACTGTCTCTCTCAGTGCACCCCGTTACCCCTACTGTCTCTCTCAGTTACCCCTACTGTCTCTCTCAGTGCACCCAGTTTCCCCTACTGTCTCTCTCAGTGCACCCAGTTACCCCTACTGTCTCTCTCAGTTACCCCTACTGTCTCTCTCAGTTACCCCTACTGTCTCTCTCAGTGCACCCAGTTACCCCTACTGTCTCTCTCAGTGAACCCAGTTACCCCTACTGTCTCTCTCAGTTACCCCGACTGTCTCTCTCAGTGCACCCAGTTACCCCGACTGTCTCTCTCAGTGCACCCAGTTACCCCTACTGTCTCTCTCAGTGCACCCAGTTACCCCTACTGTCTCTCTCAGTTACCCCTACTGTCTCTCTCAGTTACCCCTACTGTCTCTCTCAGTGCACCCAGTTACCCATACTGTCTCTTTCAGTGCACCCAGTTACCCCTACTGTCTCTCTCATTGAACCCAGTTACCCCTACTGTGTCTCTCAGTGCACCCAGTTACCCCTACTGTCTCTCTCAGTGAACCCAGTTACCCCTACTGTCTCTCTCAGTGCACCCAGTTACCCCTACTGTCTTTCTCAGTGAACCCAGTTACCCCTACTGTCTCTCTCAGTGCACCCCGTTACCCCTACTGTCTCTCTCAGTGCACCCAGTTACCCCTACTGTCTCTCTCAGTGAACCCAGTTACCCCTACTGTCGCTCTCAGTGAACCCAGTTACCCCTACTGTCTCTCTCAGTTAACCCAGTTACCCCTACTGTCTCTCTCAGTGCACCCAGTTACCCCTACTGTCTCTCTCAGTGAACCCAGTTACCCCTACTGTCTCTCTCAGTGAACCCAGTTACCCCTACTGTCTCTCTCAGTGAACCCAGTTACCCCTACTGTCTCTCTCAGTTACCCCTACTGTCTCTCTCAGTTACCCCTACTGTCTCTCTCAGTGAATCCAGTTACCCCTACTGTCTCTCTCAGTGCACCCAGTTACCCCTACTGTCTCTCTCAGTGAACCCAGTTACCCCTACTGTCTCTCTCAGTGAACCCAGTTACCACTACTGTCTCTCTCAGTTACCCCTACTGTCTCTCTCAGTTACCCCTACTGTCTCTCTCAGTGCACCCAGTTACCCCTACTGTCTCTCTCAGTGCACCCAGTTACCCCTACTGTCTCTCTCAGTGAACCCAGTTACCCCTACTGTCTCTCTCAGTGCACCCAGTTACCCCTACTGTCTCTCTCAGTTACCCCTACTGTCTCTCTCAGTTACCCCTACTGTCTCTCTCAGTGAACCCAGTTACCCCTACTGTCTCTCTCAGTTACCCCTACTGTCTCTCTCAGTTACCCCTACTGTCTCTCTCAGTGAACCCAGTTACCCATACTGTCTCTCTCAGTGCACCCAGTTACCCCTACTGTCTCTCTCAGTGAACCCAGTTACCCCTACTGTCTCTCTCAGTGCACCCAGTTACCCCTACTGTCTCTCTCAGTTACCCCTACTGTCTCTCTCAGTTACCCCTACTGTCTCTCTCAGTTACCCCTACTGTCTCTCTCAGTTACCCCTACTGTCTCTCTCAGTGCACCCAGTTACCCCTGTCTCTGTCTCTCTCAGTGCACCCAGTTACCCCTACTGTCTCTCTCAGTTACCCCTACTGTCTCTCTCAGTTACCCCTACTGTCTCTCTCAGTTACCCCTACTGTCTCTCTCAGTTACCCCTACTGTCTCTCTCAGTTACCCCTACTGTCTCTCTCAGTGCACCCAGTTACCCCTACTGTCTCTCTCAGTGCACCCAGTTACCCCTACTGTCTCTCTCAGTGCACCCAGTTACCCCTAATGTCTCTCTCAGTGAACCCAGTTACCCCTCCTGTCTTTCTCAGTGCACCCAGTTACCCCTATTGTCTCTCTCAGTGCACCCAGTTACCCCTTCTGTCTCTCTCAGTGAACCCAGTTACCCCTACTGTCTCTCTCAGTGAACCCAGTTACCCCTACTGTCTCTCTCAGTTACCCCTACTGTCTCTCTCAGTGCACCCAGTTACCCCTACTGTCTCTCTCAGTGCACCCAGTTACCCCTACTGTCTCTCTCAGTTACCCCTACTGTCTCTCTCAGTGCACCCAGTTACCCCTACTGTCTCTCTCAGTGCACCCAGTTACCCCTACTGTCTCTCTCAGTTACCCAGACTGTCTCTCTCAGTGCACCCAGTTACCCCTACTGTCTCTCTCAGTGCACCCAGTTACCCCTACTGTCTCTCTCAGTGCACCCAGTTACCCCTACTGTCTCTCTCAGTTACCCCTACTGTCTCTCTCAGTTACCCCTACTGTCTCTCTCAGTTCACCCAGTTACCCCTACTGTCTCTCTCAGTGCACCCAGTTACCCCTACTGTCTCTCTCAGTTACCCCTACTGTCTCTCTCAGTGCACCCAGTTACCCCTACTGTCTCTCTCAGTTACCCCTACTGTCTCTCTCAGTTTAACCCAGTTACCCCTACTGTCTCTCTCAGTGAACCCAGTTACCCCTACTGTCTCTCTCCCAGTTACCCTACTGTCTCTCTCAGTTACCCAGTTACCCCTACTGTCTCTCTCAGTTACCCCTACTGTCTCAGTTACCCCTACTGTCTCTCTCAGTGCACCCAGTTACCCCTACTGTCTCTCTCAGTTACCCCTACTGTCTCTCTCCCAGTTACCCCTACTGTCTCTCTCAGTTACCCCTACTGTCTCTCTCAGTGCACCCAGTTACCCCTACTGTCTCTCTCAGTTAACCCAGTTACCCCTACTGTCTCTCTCAGTGAACCCAGTTACCCCTGTCTCTCTCAGTTACCCCTACTGTCTCTCTCAGTGCAACTGTCTCTCTCAGTTACCCCTACTGTCTCCCAGTTACCCCTACTGTCTCTCTCAGTTACCCCTACTGTTACCCCTACTGTCCCCTCTGTCTCTCTCAGTGCACCCAGTTACCCCTACTGTCTCTCTCAGTTACCCCTACTGTCTCTCTCATTGCAACCCAGTTACCCCCACTGTCTCTCTCAGTTACCCCTACTGTCTCTCTCAGTGCACCCAGTTACCCCTACTGTCTCTCTCAGTGCACCCAGTTACCCCTACTGTCTCTCTCAGTTACCCCTACTGTCTCTCTCAGTTACCCCTACTGTCTCTCTCAGTGAACCCAGTTACCCCTGTCTCTCTCAGTGCTTACCCCTCTGTCTCTCTCAGTGCACCCAGTTACCCCTACTGTCTCTCTCAGTGCACCCAGTTACCCCTACTGTCTCTCTCAGTGCACCCAGTTACCCCTACTGTCTCTCTCAGTTAACCCAGTTACTGTCTCTCTCAGTGCACCCAGTTACCCCTACTGTCTCCCCGACTGTCTCTCTCTCAGTGCACCCAGTTACCCCTACTGTCTCTCTCAGTGCACCCAGTTACCCCTACTGTCTCTCTCAGTGCACCCAGTTACCCCACCCAGTACTGTCTCTCTCAGTTACCCCCACTGTTCCCCTCTCAGTTACCCCTACTGTCTCTCTCAGTTACCCCTACTGTCTCTCTCAGTTACCCCTACTGTCTCTCTCAGTGCACCCAGTTACCCCTACTGTCTCTCTCAGTGCACCCAGTTACCCCTACTGTCTCTCTCAGTTACCCCTACTGTCTCTCTCATTTAACCCAGTTACCCCTACTGTCTCTCTCAGTTACCCCGACTGTCTCTCTCAGTGCACCCAGTTACCCCTACTGTCTCTCTCAGTGCACCCAGTTACCCCTACTGTCTCTCTCAGTGCACCCAGTTACCCCTACTGTCTCTCTCAGTTACCCCTACTGTCTCTCTCAGTTACCCCTACTGTCTCTCTCAGTTACCCCTACTGTCTCTCTCAGTGCACCCAGTTACCCCTACTGTCTCTCTCAGTTAACCCAGTTACCCCTACTGTCTCTCTCAGTGCACCCAGTTACCCCTACTGTCTCTCTCAGTTACCCCTACTGTCTCTCTCATTTAACCCAGTTACCCCCACTGTCTCTCTCAGTTACCCCTACTGTCTCTCTCAGTGCACCCAGTTACCCCTACTGTCTCTCTCAGTGCACCCAGTTACCCCTACTGTCTCTCTCAGTTACCCCTACTGTCTCTCTCAGTTACCCCTACTGTCTCTCTCAGTTACCCCTACTGTCTCTCTCAGTGCACCCAGTTACCCCTACTGTCTCTCTCAGTTAACCCAGTTACCCCTACTGTCTCTCTCAGTGCACCCAGTTACCCCTACTGTCTCTCTCAGTTACCCCTACTGTCTCTCTCATTTAACCCAGTTACCCCTACTGTCTCTCTCAGTTACCCCCGACTGTCTCTCTCAGTGCACCCAGTTACCCCTACTGTCTCTCTCAGTGCACCCAGTTACACCTACTGTCTCTCTCAGTTACCCCTACTGTCTCTCTCCGTTAACCCAGTTACCCCTACTGTCTCTCTCAGTGCACCCAGTTACCCCTACTGTCTCTTTCAGTGCACCCATTTACCCCTACTGTCTCTCTCATTGAACCCAGTTACCCCTACTGTGTCTCTCAGTGCACCCAGTTACCCCTACTGTCTCTCTCAGTGAACCCAGTTACCCCTACTGTCTCTCTCAGTGCACCCAGTTACCCCGACTGTCTTTCTCAGTGAACCCAGTTACCCCTACTGTCTCTCTCAGTGCACCCCGTTACCCCTACTGTCTCTCTCAGTGCACCCAGTTACCCCTACTGTCTCTCTCAGTGAACCCAGTTACCCCTACTGTCGCTCTCAGTGAACCCAGTTACCCCTACTGTCTCTCTCTGTTAACCCAGTTACCCCTACTGTCTCTCTCAGTGCACCCAGTTACCCCTACTGTCTCTCTCAGTGAACCCAGTTACCCCTACTGTCTCTCTCAGTGAACCCAGTTACCCCTACTGTCTCTCTCAGTGAACCCAGTTACCCCTACTGTCTCTCTCAGTTACCCCTACTGTCTCTCTCAGTTACCCCTACTGTCTCTCTCAGTGAACCCAGTTACCCCTACTGTCTCTCTCAGTGCACCCAGTTACCCCTACTGTCTCTCTCAGTGAACCCAGTTACCCCTACTGTCTCTCTCAGTGCACCCAGTTACCCCTACTGTCTCTCTCAGTTACCCCTACTGTCTCTCTCAGTTACCCCTACTGTCTCTCTCAGTTACCCCTACTGTCTCTCTCAGTTACCCCTACTGTCTCTCTCAGTGCACCCAGTTACCCCTACAGTCTCTCTCAGTGAACCCAGTTACCCCTACTGTCTCTCTCAGTGCACCCAGTTACCCCTACTGTCTCTCTCAGTGCACCCAGTTACCCCTACTGTCTCTCTCAGTGAACCCAGTTACCCCTACTGTCTTTCTCAGTGCACCCAGTTACCCCTACTGTCTCTCTCAGTGCACCCAGTTACCCCTACTGTCTCTCTCTGTGAACCCAGTTACCCCTACTGTCTCTCTCAGTGAACCCAGTTACCCCTACTGTCTCTCTCAGTTACCCCTACTGTCTCTCTCAGTGCACCCAGTTACCCCTACTGTCTCTCTCAGTGCACCCAGTTACCCCTACTGTCTCTCTCTGTGCACCCAGTTACCCCTACTGTCTCTATCAGTGCACCCAGTTACCCCTACTGTCTCTCTCAGTTACCCCTACTGTCTCTCTCAGTGCACCCAGTTACCCCTACTGTCTCTCTCAGTGCACCCAGCTACCCCTACTGTCTCTCTCAGTTACCCCTACTGTCTCTCTCAGTTACCCCTACTGTCTCTCTCAGTGCACCCAGTTACCCCTACTGTCTCTCTCAGTGCACCCAGTTACCCCTACTGTCTCTCTCAGTTACCCCTACTGTCTCTCTCAGTTACCCCTACTGTCTCTCTCAGTTACCCCTACTGTCTCTCTCAGTGCACCCAGTTACCCCTACTGTCTCTCTCCGTTAACCCAGTTACCCCTACTGTCTCTCTCAGTTACCCCTACTGTCTCTCTCAGTGCACCCAGTTACCCCTACTGTCTCTCTCAGTTACCCCTACTGTCTCTCTCAGTTAACCCAGTTACCCCTACTGTCTCTCTCAGTGAACCCAGTTACCCCTACTGTCTCTCTCAGTGCACCCAGTTACCCCTACTGTCTCTCTCAGTGAACCCAGTTACCCCTACTGTCTCTCTCAGTGCACCCAGTTACCCCTACTGTCTCTCTCAGTGAACCCAGTTACCCCTACTGTCTCTCTCAGTGAACCCAGTTACCCCTACTGTCTCTCTCAGTGAACCCAGTTACCCCTACTGTCTCTCTCAGTTACCCCTACTGTCTCTCTCAGTTACCCCTACTGTCTCTCTCAGTGAACCCAGTTACCCCTACTGTCTCTCTCAGTGCACCCAGTTACCCCTACTGTCTCTCTCAGTGAACCCAGTTACCCCTACTGTCTCTCTCAGTGCACCCAGTTACCCCTACTGTCTCTCTCAGTTACCCCTACTGTCTCTCTCAGTTACCCCTACTGTCTCTCTCAGTTACCCCTACTGTCTCTCTCAGTTACCCCTACTGTCTCTCTCAGTGCACCCAGTTACCCCTACTGTCTCTCTCAGTGAACCCAGTTACCCCTACTGTCTCTCTCAGTGCACCCAGTTACCCCTACTGTCTCTCTCAGTGCACCCAGTTACCCCTACTGTCTCTCGCAGTGAACCCTGTTACCCCTACTGTCTTTCTCAGTGCACCCAGTTACCCCTACTGTCTCTCTCAGTGCACCCAGTTACCCCTACTGTCTCTCTCTGTGAACCCAGTTACCCCTACTGTCTCTCTCAGTGAACCCAGTTACCCCTACTGTCTCTCTCAGTTACCCCTACTGTCTCTCTCAGTGCACCCAGTTACCCCTACTGTCTCTCTCAGTGCACCCAGTTACCCCTACTGTCTCTCTCTGTGCACCCAGTTACCCCTACTGTCTCTATCAGTGCACCCAGTTACCCCTACTGTCTCTCTCAGTTACCCCTACTGTCTCTCTCAGTGCACCCAGTTACCCCTACTGTCTCTCTCAGTGACCCAGCTACCCCTACTGTCTCTCTCAGTTACCCCTACTGTCTCTCTCAGTTACCCCTACTGTCTCTCTCAGTGCACCCAGTTACCCCTACTGTCTCTCTCAGTGCACCCAGTTACCCCTACTGTCTCTCTCAGTTACCCAGTTACTGTCTCTCTCAGTTACCCCTACTGTCTCTCTCAGTTACCCCTACTGTCTCTCTCAGTGCACCCAGTTACCCCTACTGTCTCTCTCCGTTAACCCAGTTACCCCTACTGTCTCTCTCAGTTACCCCTACTGTCTCTCTCTGTGCACCCAGTTACCCCTACTGTCTCTATCAGTGCACCCAGTTACCCCTACTGTCTCTCTCAGTTACCCCTACTGTCTCTCTCAGTGCACCCAGTTACCCCTACTGTCTCTCTCAGTGCACCCAGCTACCCCTACTGTCTCTCTCAGTTACCCCTACTGTCTCTCTCAGTTACCCCTACTGTCTCTCTCAGTGCACCCAGTTACCCCTACTGTCTCTCTCAGTGCACCCAGTTACCCCTACTGTCTCTCTCAGTTACCCCTACTGTCTCTCTCAGTTACCCCTACTGTCTCTCTCAGTTACCCCTACTGTCTCTCTCAGTGCACCCAGTTACCCCTACTGTCTCTCTCCGTTAACCCAGTTACCCCTACTGTCTCTCTCAGTTACCCCTACTGTCTCTCTCAGTGCACCCAGTTACCCCTAATGTCTCTCTCAGTTACCCCTACTGTCTCTCTCAGTTAACCCAGTTACCCCTACTGTCTCTCTCAGTTACCCCTACTGTCTCTCTCAGTTACCCCTACTGTCTCTCTCAGTTACCCCTACTGTCTCTCTCAGTGCACCCAGTTACCCCTACTGTCTCTCTCAGTTAACCCAGTTACCCCTACTGTCTCTCTCAGTGCACCCAGTTACCCCTACTGTCTCTCTCAGTTACCCCTACTGTCTCTCTCATTTAACCCAGTTACCCCTACTGTCTCTCTCAGTTACCCCGACTGTCTCTCTCAGTGCACCCAGTTACCCCTACTGTCTCTCTCAGTGCACCCAGTTACACCTACTGTCTCTCTCAGTTACCCCTACTGTCTCTCTCCGTTAACCCAGTTACCCCTACTGTCTCTCTCAGTGCACCCAGTTACCCCTACTGTCTCTTTCAGTGCACCCATTTACCCCTACTGTCTCTCTCATTGAACCCAGTTACCCCTACTGTGTCTCTCAGTGCACCCAGTTACCCCTACTGTCTCTCTCAGTGAACCCAGTTACCCCTACTGTCTCTCTCAGTGCACCCAGTTACCCCGACTGTCTTTCTCAGTGAACCCAGTTACCCCTACTGTCTCTCTCAGTGCACCCCGTTACCCCTACTGTCTCTCTCAGTGCACCCAGTTACCCCTACTGTCTCTCTCAGTGAACCCAGTTACCCCTACTGTCGCTCTCAGTGAACCCAGTTACCCCTACTGTCTCTCTCAGTTAACCCAGTTACCCCTACTGTCTCTCTCAGTGCACCCAGTTACCCCTACTGTCTCTCTCAGTGAACCCAGTTACCCCTACTGTCTCTCTCAGTGAACCCAGTTACCCCTACTGTCTCTCTCAGTGAACCCAGTTACCCCTACTGTCTCTCTCAGTTACCCCTACTGTCTCTCTCAGTTACCCCTACTGTCTCTCTCAGTGAACCCAGTTACCCCTACTGTCTCTCTCAGTGCACCCAGTTACCCCTACTGTCTCTCTCAGTGAACCCAGTTACCCCTACTGTCTCTCTCAGTGCACCCAGTTACCCCTACTGTCTCTCTCAGTTACCCCTACTGTCTCTCTCAGTTACCCCTACTGTCTCTCTCAGTTACCCCTACTGTCTCTCTCAGTTACCCCTACTGTCTCTCTCAGTGCACCCAGTTACCCCTACAGTCTCTCTCAGTGAACCCAGTTACCCCTACTGTCTCTCTCAGTGCACCCAGTTACCCCTACTGTCTCTCTCAGTGCACCCAGTTACCCCTACTGTCTCTCGCAGTGAACCCAGTTACCCCTACTGTCTTTCTCAGTGCACCCAGTTACCCCTACTGTCTCTCTCAGTGCACCCAGTTACCCCTACTGTCTCTCTCTGTGAACCCAGTTACCCCTACTGTCTCTCTCAGTGAACCCAGTTACCCCTACTGTCTCTCTCAGTTACCCCTACTGTCTCTCTCAGTGCACCCAGTTACCCCTACTGTCTCTCTCAGTGCACCCAGTTACCCCTACTGTCTCTCTCTGTGCACCCAGTTACCCCTACTGTCTCTATCAGTGCACCCAGTTACCCCTACTGTCTCTCTCAGTTACCCCTACTGTCTCTCTCAGTGCACCCAGTTACCCCTACTGTCTCTCTCAGTGCACCCAGCTACCCCTACTGTCTCTCTCAGTTACCCCTACTGTCTCTCTCAGTTACCCCTACTGTCTCTCTCAGTGCACCCAGTTACCCCTACTGTCTCTCTCAGTGCACCCAGTTACCCCTACTGTCTCTCTCAGTTACCCCTACTGTCTCTCTCAGTTACCCCTACTGTCTCTCTCAGTTACCCCTACTGTCTCTCTCAGTGCACCCAGTTACCCCTACTGTCTCTCTCAGTGCACCCAGCTACCCCTACTGTCTCTCTCAGTTACCCCTACTGTCTCTCTCAGTTACCCCTACTGTCTCTCTCAGTGCACCCAGTTACCCCTACTGTCTCTCTCAGTGCACCCAGTTACCCCTACTGTCTCTCTCAGTTACCCCTACTGTCTCTCTCAGTTACCCCTACTGTCTCTCTCAGTTACCCCTACTGTCTCTCTCAGTGCACCCAGTTACCCCTAATGTCTCTCTCAGTTACCCCTACTGTCTCTCTCAGTTAACCCAGTTACCCCTACTGTCTCTCTCAGTTACCCCGACTGTCTCTCTCAGTGCACCCAGTTACCCCTACTGTCTCTCTCAGTGCACCCAGTTACCCCTACTGTCTCTCTCAGTGCACCCAGTTACCCCTACTGTCTCTCTCAGTTACCCCTACTGTCTCTCTCAGTGCACCCAGTTACCCCTACTGTCTCTCTCAGTGCACCCAGTTACCCCTACTGTCTCTCTCAGTTACCCCTACTGTCTCTCTCAGTTAACCCAGTTACCCCTACTGTCTCTCTCAGTGCACCCAGTTACCCCTACTGTCTCTCTCATTGAACCCAGTTACCCCTACTGTGTCTCTCAGTGCACCCAGTTACCCCTACTGTCTCTCTCAGTGAACCCAGTTACCCCTACTGTCTCTCTCATTGCACCCAGTTACCCCTACTGTCTTTCTCAGTGAACCCAGTTACCCCTACTGTCTCTCTCAGTGCACCCCGTTACCCCTACTGTCTCTCTCAGTGCACCCAGTTACCCCTACTGTCTCTCTCAGTGAACCCAGTTACCCCTACTGTCGCTCTCAGTGAACCCAGTTACCCCTACTGTCTCTCTCAGTTAACCCTACTGTCTCTCTCAGTGCACCCAGTTACCCCTACTGTCTCTCTCAGTGAACCCAGTTACCCCTACTGTCTCTCTCAGTGCACCCAGTTACCCCTACTGTCTCTCTCAGTGAACCCAGTTACCCCTACTGTCTCTCTCAGTGAACCCAGTTACCCCTACTGTCTCTCTCAGTGAACCCAGTTACCCCTACTGTCTCTCTCAGTTACCCCTACTGTCTCTCTCAGTTACCCCTACTGTCTCTCTCAGTGAACCCAGTTACCCCTACTGTCTCTCTCAGTGCACCCAGTTACCCCTACTGTCTCTCTCAGTGAACCCAGTTACTCCTACTGTCTCTCTCAGTGCACCCAGTTACCCCTACTGTCTCTCTCAGTTACCCCTACTGTCTCTCTCAGTTACCCCTACTGTCTCTCTCAGTGAACCCAGTTACCCCTACTGTCTCTCTCAGTGAACCCAGTTACCCCTACTGTCTTTCTCAGTGCACTCAGTTACCCCTACTGTCTCTCTCAGTGCACCCAGTTACCCCTACTGTCTCTCTCAGTGAACCCAGTTACCCCTACTGTCTCTCTCAGTGAACCCAGTTACCCCTACTGTCTTTCTCAGTGCCAGCACAGTACGGTTGCAGCGAGCTGAGAGCTGTCACCTTCCCTGGGAGTCTATAGTGAAGCAGACCCCGTTAATACAGCCACCTTCCCTGGGAGTCTATAGTGAAGCAGACCCCGTTAATACAGCCACCTTCCCTGGGAGTCTATAGTGAAGCAGACCCCGTTAATACAGCCACCTTCCCTGGGAGTCTATAGTGAAGCAGACCCTGTTAATACAGCCACCTTCCCTGGGAGTCTATAGTGAAGCAGACCCCGTTAATACAGCCACCTTCCCTGGGAGTCTATAGTGAAGCAGACCCCGTTAATAAAGCCACCTTCCCTGGGAGTCTATAGTGAAGCAGACCCCGTTAATACAGCCACCTTCCCTGGGAGTCTATAGTGAAGCAGACCCCGTTAATACAGCCACCTTCCCTGGGAGTCTATAGTGAAGCAGACCCCGTTAATACAGCCACCTTCCCTGGGAGTCTATAGTGAAGCAGACCCCGTTAATACAGCCACCTTCCCTGGGAGTCTATAGTGAAGCAGACCCCGTTGAAGCTTTTTCATAGGCCTCCCATCCCCAGCCTGGCGTCACGTGTTTCCTTCTGCTTGTATAACACTGAGGGATTCTTCAGTCCAACATGGCAACGCACCCTGGAAAGAGTCTGACACTGGCAACTGTTCAAACATTGTGACACTGTTTAAATTCTCTGATACTAAATAGTCAACGTTAATATCTTTGTTAGTGCGTTCCAAATTTCACCCTATTCACCTATATAGTGCATGACTTTTGAACAGGGTCCATAGGGCTTTGGTCAAATGTAGTGCACTATATAAGGACTAGGGTATTTTATTTTATTTTTATTTCACCTTTATTTAACCAGGTAGGCTAGTTGAGAACAAGTTCTCATTTACATCTGCGACCTGGCCAAGATAAAGCAAAGCAGTGAGACACAAACAACAACAGAGTTACACATGGAATAAACAATAAACAAGTCAATAACACAGTAGAGGAAAAAAAAGAATCAAGTACACTTCCCTGGTAGACTCTGTTGTCAAGGTGATATCCAGAGGAATAGCAGACCCCCGCATAGCGGATGTTTTGGGGGTATTGGTTGGTGACACTGCATTGGAGCTGTCAAATCGCCGAGCAGCTGCTCTTGCTGTCATTGTCACAAAGCCATACCTGCACCACTTTCTTCAGAAAATGTAGGAATAATATAGTTATATAAATCATTTACGCTTAAATGGAGAAATCATGAAAACGAAAATAATGAGGATTTATATCAAAATATCCAGGTGTGGATTACATCTCACTTTCCAGCGTTCGAACTTGTAAACATAGTCTGTATTCGAATTCTGTTCATGTCCGCATTAGGTATAAAGCTGGGAGCCACTTGTGGATTTGACAGTTCGCAGTTACGCCTCATGCGCATGTTGGCTAAAGCAGATCTGATTGAATGGAGACTCAACACTCTCACCCATGAGTACAGATCGTATAGACGTCTAGGCTTGGTCTCTTTCACACACTGGCTAAAAGTGTAGGTAGAAAGGGTCATTCATGCACACAGACAGACAGACAGACAGACAGACAGACAGACAGACAGACAGACAGACAGACAGACAGACAGACATGGAAGGGTGCGTGTATGTGTGGCGTGCGTGCGTGCGATGTTTTCGTGCATGCTTGCTGTGTGTGTGTGTGTGAGCGTTTGTGGACCAGATGTGTGAGATCGCTTTGTGTGTGCGATGCGTTTGTGTGATGACAAGCTGAGCGTGCGTGAAGGGCTTCTCCACACAGATACGACAAGCGTTTGATGTGTGCGAACGTTTGTACATAGCAAGCTGAATGGCTTCTCCACACAGATACATAGCGTGCGTGCGTGTGTGTGTGCGTGTGTGTGTGTGTGCGTGTGAACTACCACCTTCACTCCAAAAGCGTCTCGGTGGACCAGATTGTGTTCAGGCCAGATCTCCAGCTCTGTTTATGTCTGGGGTGTAAACTATACCGTGTTTCAATAATCCAGATGCTGAAGTGGCCTGTTTTGTTGGGCTTCTCCACTCAGATACATAGACAAGCTGAAGGGCTTCTCCACACAGATACATAGACGAGCTGAAGGGCTTCTCCACACAGATACATAGACAAGCTGAAGGGCTTCTCCACACAGATACATAGACAAGCTGAAGGGCTTCTCCACACAGATACATAGACAAGCTGATGGGCTTCTCCACACAGATACATAGACAAGAGCTGAAGGGCTTCTCCACACAGATACATAGACAAGCTGATGGGCTTCTCCACACAGATACATAGACAAGCTGATGGGCTTCTCCACACAGATACATAGACAAGCTGAGGGGACTTCTCCACAGATACAGATACATAGACAAGCTGAGGGCTTCTCCACACAGATACATAGACAAGCTGAGGGGCTTCTCCACACAGATACATAGACAAGCTGAAGGGCTTCTCCACACAGATACATAGACAAGCTGAAGGGCTTCTCCACACAGATACATAGACAAGCTGAGGGCTTCTCCACAGATACATAGACAGGGATACATAGACAAGCTTCTCCACACAGATACATAGACAAGCTGAGGGCTTCTCCACACAGATACATAGACAAGCTGAGGGGCTTCTCCACACAGATACATAGACAAGCTGATGGGCTTCTCCACACAGATACATAGACAAGCTGAAGGGCTTCTCCACACAGATACATAGACAAGCTGATGGGCTTCTCCACAGATACAGATGACATAGACAAGCTGATGGGCTTCTCCACACAGATACATAGACAAGCTGATGGGCTTCTCCACACAGATACATAGACAAGCTGATGGGCTTTCTCCACACAGATACATAGACAAGCTGATGGGCTTCTCCACACAGATACATAGACAAGCTGAATGGCTTCTCCACACAGATACATAGACGAGCTGATGAAGGGCTTCTCCACACAGATACATAGACAAGCTGATGGGCTTCTCCACACAGATACATAGACAAGCTGAGGGGGGCTTCTCCACACAGATCCACTTCTCAGATACATAGACAAGCTGAGGGGCTTCTCCACACAGATACATAGACAAGCTGAGGGGCTTCTCCACACAGATACATAGACAAGCTGAAGGGCTTCTCCACACAGATACCACACAGATACATAGACAAGCTGAAGGGCTTCTCCACACAGATACATAGACAAGCTGAAGGGCTTCTCCACACAGATACATAGACAAGCTGAAGGGCTGGGCTTCTCCACACAGATACATAGACAAGCTGAAGGGCTTCTCCAGGGCTGAGGGCTTCTCCACACAGATACATAGACACGCTGATGGGCTTCTCCACACAGATACATAGACGAGCTGAAGGGCTTCTCCACACAGATACATAGACAAGCTGATGGGCTTCTCCACTCAGATACATAGACAAGCTGATGGGCTTCTCCACACAGATACATAGACAAGCTGATGGGTCAGCATTTCATCAAACAACTAGCCTGATCCCAGATCTGCAGTATTGCTAACTCCTATGGTCTGTTAGTACAGTATTGCTAACTCCTATGGTCTGTTAGTGTACTATTGCTAACTCCTATGGTCTGTTAGTACAGTATTGCTAACTCCTATGGTCTGTTAGTACAGTATTGCTAACTCCTATGGTCTGTTAGTACAGTATTGCTAACTCCTATGGTCTGTTAGTACAGTATTGCTAACTCCTATGGTCTGTTAGTACAGTATTGCTAACTCCTATGGTCTGTTAGTACAGTATTGGTCTGTTAGTACAGTACTCTAACTATGGTCTGTTAGTACAGTATTGCTAACTCCTATGGTCTGTTAGTACAGTATTGCTAACTCCTATGGTCTGTTAGTACTATTGTAACTATGGTCTGTACAGTATTGCTAACTCCTATGGTCTGTTAGTGTAGTATTGCTAACTCCTATGGTCTGTTGTTAGTACAGTATTGCTAACTCCTATGGTCTGTTAGTACAGTATTGCTAACTCCTATGGTCTGTTAGTGTATTGCTATTGGTCTGTTAACAGTATTGCCTATGGTCTGTTAGTACAGTTATTATGGTCTGTTAGTACTCCTATGGTCTGTTAGTACAGTATTGCTAACTCCTATGGTCTGTTAGTACAGTATTGCTAACTCCTATGGTCTGTTAGTACAGTTTTGCTTACTCGTATGGTTATTGTCACATCAAGCCAATGTTTTTAAAAATAAAAATATAAATACCTTATTTACATAAGTATTCAGACCCTTTGCTATGAGACTTAAAATTGAGCTCAGGTGCATCCTGTTTCCATTGATCATCCTTGAGATGTTTCTACAACTTGATTGGAGTCCACCTGTGGTAAATTCAATTGATTGGACATGATTTGGAAAGGCACCCACCTGTCTATATAAGGTCCCACAGTTGACAGTGCATGTCAGAGAAAAAACCAGGCCATGAGATTGAAAGAATTGTCTTTAGAGCTCCGAGACAGGATTGTGTCGAGGCACACATCTGGGGAAGGATACCAAACAATGTCTGCCGCATTGAAGGTCCCCAAGAACACAGTGGCCTCCATCATTCTTAAATGGAAGAAGTTTGGAACCACCAAGACTCTTCCTACAGTTGGCTGCCCAGCCAAACTGAGCAATCGGGGGAGAAGGTCCTTGGTCAGGGAGGTGAACAAGAACCCAATGGTCACTCTGACAGAGCCCTAGGTTCCTCTGTGGAGATGGGAGAATATTCCAGAAGGACAACCATCTCTGCAGCACTCCATCAATCAGGCCTTTACGGTAGAGTGGCCAAACGGAAGCCACTCCTCAGTAAAAGGCACATGACAGCCCACTTGGAGTTTGCCAAAAGGCACCTGAAGACTCTCAGACCATGAGAAACACGATTCTCTGGTCTGATGAAATCAGTATTAAACTCTTTGCCCTGAATGCCAAGTGTCACATCTGGAGGAAACCTGGCACCATCCCTACGGTGAAGCATGGTGGTGGTAGTATCATGCTGGGGGGGATGTTTTTCAGCGACAGGGACTGGGAGACTAGTCAGAAGTGAGGCAAAGATGAATGGAGAGATCATTGATGAAAACCTGCTCCAGAGCGCTCAGGACATCAGACTGGTGCGAAGATTCACCTTCCAACAGGACAACAACCCCAGGCACACAGCCAAGACAACGCAGGAGTGGCTTTGGGAACCGGTCTCTGAATGTCCTTGAGTGGTCTAGCCAGAACCCGGACTTGAACCCGATCAAACGTCTCTGGAGAGACCTGAAAATAGCTGTGCAGCAACGCTCCCAATCCAACCTGACAGAGCTTGAGAGGATCTGCAGAGAAGAATGGGAGAAACTCCCCAAATACAGGTGTGCCAAGCTTGTAGCGACATACCCAAGAAGACTCAAGGCTGTAGTCGCTGCCAAAGGTGCTTCAACAAAGTACTGAGTAAAGGGTCTGAATACTTATGTAAATGTGATATTTTAGTTTTTTTTTTGCTTTGTCATTATGGTGTATTGTGTGTAGATTGATGATGAGAAAAAAATACAATTTAATCAATTTCAGAATAAGGTGTAACCTACCAAAATGTGGGAAAAGTCACGGGGTCTGAATACTTTACAAAGACACTGTACATACAGACATAGCTCTGATACACTTGTTGGTCTGTGAACTTTTGTCGAGTCTGAGATTCAGTTCATTTATCTCACAGATGTGAAACAACACTTTTATCGCTAGTTATTTAAGAGATATTACTGTGAAAGTGATTCTGACAGAATACAATTTCCTTTTTCTAAGTACTTGTTTTCGATGCCACAGATTGAATTTCTAGATAATTGTCTAACTGAATCAGAGGCGATTAGAACAGTCACTGAGAGACCCATTTGATTTGCCAAGTTGTTAAATAGGCTACCATAAATCAACAATGCATAATTACATTGAAAACATGATGCAGACAAACCTATCCATCCATAGTAAGTGCCATTCCCCGACACAGATTCAAGAGGAATTCATTCTCAGGCATCCTATTTTCGACAGTATATAGTGCACTACTTTTGACCCCCATAGGGCTAGGGAATAGGATTCCATTCAGGTCAGCCTCAGACATCATTACCATGTCAACACAGTCCATTCATACATTCTCAGAGGTTTCTATGTATTATACACGATGTCATATGTGCACACATAGGATTATTGGAAGAGATGAGGTTTTCACATTGAGTAAATCTCACAGTATCGTCTCCTACTGTTTTTTCTGTTTACACTCACTTTACTGTCAGTCACTTTTTGTCTTATTATTATTATTATTATTGATCATTCATATATGAACGTGATCGGCAGCCCCGAGTTCAATAGAGATTAGTGTCTCTACAGACGTGATCGGCAGCCCCCAGTTCAATAGAGATTAGTGTCTCTACAGGCGTGATCGGCAGCCCCGAGTTCAATAGAGATTAGTGTCTCTACAGACGTGATCGGCAGCCCCTAGTTCAATAGAGATTAGTGCCTCTACAGACGTGATCGGCAGCCCCGAGTTCAATAGAGATTAGTGTCTCTACAGACGTGATCGGCAGCCCCTAGTTCAATAGAGATTAGTGTCTCTACAGACGTGATCGGCAGACCCCAGTTCAATAGAGATGAGTGTCTCTACAGGCGTGATCGGCAGCCCCCAGTTCAATAGAGATTAGTGTCTCTACAGACGTGATCGGCAGCCCCCAGTTCAATAGAGATTAGTGTCTCTACAGACGTGATCGGCAGCGCCGAGTTCAATAGAGATTAGTGTCTCTACAGACATGATCGGCAGCCCCCAGTTCAATAGAGATTAGTGTCTCTACAGGCGTGATCGGCAGCCCCGAGTTCAATAGAGATTAGTGTCTCTACAGACGTGATCGGCAGCCCCTAGTTCAATAGAGATTAGTGTCTCTACAGACGTGATCGGCAGCCCCGAGTTCAATAGAGATTAGTGTCTCTACAGACGTGATCGGCAGCCCCCAGTTCAATAGAGATTAGTGTCTCTACAGACGTGATCGGCAGCCCCCAGTTCAATAGAGATTAGTGTCTCTACAGACGTGATCGGCAGCCCCCAGTTCAATAGAGATTAGTGTCTCTACAGACGTGATCGGCAGCCCCCAGTTCAATAGAGATTAGTGTCTCTACAGACGTGATCGGCAGCCCCCAGTTCAATAGAGATTAGTGTCTCTACAGACGTGATCGGCAGCCCCGAGTTCAATAGAGATTAGTGTCTCTACAGACGTGATCGGCAGCCCCCAGTTCAATAGAGATTAGTGTCTCTACAGACGTGATCGGCAGCCCCCAGTTCAATAGAGATTAGTGTCTCTACAGACGTGATCGGCAGCCCCGAGTTCAATAGAGATTAGTGTCTCTACAGACGTGATCGGCAGCCCCCAGTTCAATAGAGATTAGTGTCTCTACAGATGTGATCGGCAGCCCCCAGTTCAATAGAGATTAGTGTCTCTACAGACGTGATCGGCAGCCCCCAGTTCAATAGAGATTAGTGTCTCTACAGGCGTGATCGGCATCCCCAGTTCAATAGAGATTAGTGTCTCTACAGACGTGATCGGCAGCCCCCAGTTCAATAGAGATTAGTGTCTCTACAGACGTGATCGGCAGCCCCCAGTTCAATAGAGATTAGTGTCTCTACAGACGTGATCGGCAGCCCCCAGTTCAATAGAGATTAGTGTCTCTACAGACGTGATCGGCAGCCCCAGTTCAATAGAGATTAGTGTCTCTACAGATGCTCCGTTCAAAAATGCAGAACCAAGAACAGATACAGCCCTTGGTTCACTCCAGACCTGACTGCCCTCGACCAGCACAAAAACATCCTGTGGCGGACTGCAATAGCATCGAATAGCCCCCGTGATATGCAACTGTTCAGGGAAGTCAGGAACCAATACCGCAGTCAGTCAGGAAAGCTAAGGCCAGCTTCTTCAGGCAGAAGTTTGCATCCTGTAGCTCCAACTCCAAAAGTTCTGGGACACTGTGAAGTCCATGGAGAACAAGAGCACCTCCTCCCAGCTGCCCACTGCACTGAGGCTAGGAAACACGGTCTCCACCGATAAATCCATGATTATCGAAAACTTCAATAAGCACTTCTCAACGGCTGGCCATGCCTTCCGCCTGGCTACTCCAACCTCGGCCAACAGCTCCGCCCCCGTAGTTCCTCACCCAAGCCTCTCCAGGTTCTCCTTTACCCAAATCCAGATAGCAGATGTTCTGAAATAGAGCTGCAAAACCTGGACCCGTACAAATCAGCTGGGCTTGATAATCTGGACTCGCTATTTCTGAAACTATCTGCCGCCATTGTCGCAAATAGAGATTAGTGTCTCTGCACCCTATTACCAGCCTGTTCAACCTCTCTTTCATATCGTCTGAGATCCCCAAGGATTGGAAAGCTGCCGCAGTCATCCCCCTCTTCAAAGGGAGACACCCTGGACCCAAACTGCTATAGACCTATATCCATCCTGCCCTGCCTATCTAAGGTCTTCGAAAGCCAAGTCAACAAACAGGTCACTGACCATCTCGAATCCCACCGTACCTTCTCCGCTGTGCAATCTGGTTTCCGAGCCGGTCACGGGTGCACCTCAGCCACACTCAAGGTACTAAATGATATCATAACCGCCATCGATAAAATTAGACAGTACTGTGCAGCCGTCTTCATCGACCTCGCCAAATAGCTTTCGACTCTGTCAATCACCAAATTCTTATCGGCAGACTCAACAGCCTCGGTTTTACGGATGACTGCCTTGCCTGGTTCACCAATTACTTTGCAGACAGAGTTCAGTGTGTCAAATCGGAGGGCATGCTGTCCGGTCCTCTGGTCTCTATGGGGACGTGCGCAGTCTCTATGGGGGCACAGGGTTCAATTCTCGGGCCGACTCTTTTCTCTGTATATATCAATGATGTTGCTCTTGCGTGATCGGGCGATTCCTGATCCACCTCTACGCAGACGACACCATTCTATATACTTTCGGCCCGTCATTGGACACTGTGCTATCCAACCTCCAAATAGAGCTTCAATGCCATACAGCACTCCTTCCGTGGCCTCCAACTGCTCTTAAACGCGATTAGTAAAACCAAATGCATGCTTTTCAACCGATCGCTGCCTGCACCCGCATGCCCGACTAGCATCACCACCCTGGATGGTTCCAACCTTGAATATGTGGACATCTATAAGTACCTAGGTGTCTGGCTAGACTGCAAACTCTCCTTCCAGACTCACATCAAACATCTCCAATCAAAAATCAAATGTCCAGAGTCGGCTTTCTATTCCGCAGACAAAGCCTCCTTCACCCACGCTGCCAAGCTTACCCCCAGTAAAACTGATTATCCTACCGATCCTCGACTCTACGGCGATGTCATCTACAAAATGGCTTCAAAGACTCTACTCAGCAAACTGGATGCAGTCTATCACAGTGCCATCCGTTTTGTCACTAAAGCACCTTATACCACCCACCACTGCGACTTGTATGCTCTACAGTCGGCTGGCCCCAGTTCAATACATATTAGTGTCTCCAGACCCATCTGGCTCCAGGTCATCTACAAGTCCATGCTAGGTAAAGCTCCGCCTTATCTCAGTTCACTGGTCACGATGGCAACACCCATCCGTAGCACGCGCTCCCAGTTCAGAGATGTGTCTCACTGATCATCCCTTCAAAGCCAACACCTCATTTGGCCGCCTTTCGTTCAAGTACTCTGCTGCCTGTGACTGGCAGCCCCCAGTTCAATAGAGATTAAAAATCGCTGAAGTTGGAGACTTTTATCTCCCTCACCAACTTCAATACATCAGCTATCCGAGCAGCTAACCGATCGCTGCAGCTGTACATAGTCTATTGGTAAATAGCTCACCCTTTTCACCTACCTCATTCCCATACTGTTTTTATACTGTTTTTATTTATTTACTTTTCTGCTCTTTTGCACACCAATATCTCTACCTGTACATGCCCATCTGATCATTTATCACTCCAGTGTTAATCTGCAAAATTGTATTATTCGCCTACCTCCTCATGCCTTTTGCACACATTGTATATAGACTGCCCATTTTTTTCTACTGTGTTATTGACTTGCTAATTGTTTACTCCATGTGTAACTCTGTGTTGTCTGTTCACACTGCTATGCTTTATCTTGGCCAGGTCGCAGTTGCAAATGAGAACTTGTTCTCAACTAGCCTACCTGGTTAAATAAAGGTGAAATAAAAAAAATAAATAAAAGACAGACGTGATCGGCAGCCCCCAGTTCAATAGAGATTAGTGTCTCTACAGGCGTGATCGGCAGCCCCCAGTTCAATAGAGATTAGTGTCTCTACAGACGTGATCGGCAGCCCCCAGTTCAATAGAGATTAGTGTCTCTACAGACATGATCGGCAGCCCCCAGTTCAATAGAGATTAGTGTCTCTACAGACGTGATCGGCAGCCCCCAGTTCAATAGAGATTAGTGTCTCTACAGGCGTGATCGGCAGCCCCCAGTTCAATAGAGATTAGTGTCTCTACAGACGTGATCGGCAGCCCCCAGTTCAATAGAGATTAGTGTCTCTACAGACGTGATCGGCAGCCCCCAGTTCAATAGAGATTAGTGTCTCTACAGACGTGATCGGCAGCCCCTAGTTCAATAGAGATTAGTGTCTCTACAGACGTGATCGGCAGCCCCCAGTTCAATAGAGATTAGTGTCTCTACAGACGTGATCGGCAGCCCCCAGTTCAATAGAGATTAGTGTCTCTACAGACGTGATCGGCAGCCCCCAGTTCAATAGAGATTAGTGTCTCTACAGACGTGATCGGCATCCCCCAGTTCAATAGAGATTAGTGTCTCTACAGGCGTGATCGGCATCCCCCAGTTCAATAGAGATTAGTGTCTCTACAGGCGTGATCGGCATCCCCCAGTTCAATAGAGATTAGTGCCTCTACAGACGTGATCGGCAGCCCCAGTTCAATAGAGATTAGTGTCTCTACAGGCGTGATCGGCATCCCCCAGTTCAATAGAGATTAGTGTCTCTACAGGCGTGATCGGCATCCCCCAGTTCAATAGAGATTAGTGCCTCTACAGACGTGATCGGCAGCCCCCAGTTCAATAGAGATTAGTGTCTCTACAGGCGTGATCGGCAGCCCCCAGTTCAATAGAGATTAGTGTCTCTACAGACGTGATCGGCAGCCCCCAGTTCAATAGAGATTAGTGTCTCTACAGGCGTGATCGGCAGCCCCCAGTTCAATAGAGATTAGTGTCTCTACAGGCGTGATCGGCAGCCCCCAGTTCAATAGAGATTAGTGTCTCTACAGGCGTGATCGGCAGCCCCCAGTTCAATAGAGATTAGTGTCTCTACAGGCGTGATCGGCAGCCCCCAGTTCAATAGAGATTAGTGTCTCTACAGGCGTGATCGGCAGCCCCCAGTTCAATAGAGATTAGTGTCTCTACAGGCGTGATCGGCAGCCCCCAGTTCAATAGAGATTAGTGTCTCTACAGACGTGATCGGCAGCCCCCAGTTCAATAGAGATTAGTGTCTCTACAGGCGTGATCGGCAGCCCCCAGTTCAATAGAGATTAGTGTCTCTACAGGCGTGATCGGCAGCCCCCAGTTCAATAGAGATTAGTGTCTCTACAGGCGTGATCGGCAGCCCCCAGTTCAATAGAGATTAGTGTCTCTACAGACGTGATCGGCAGCCCCCAGTTCAATAGAGATTAGTGTCTCTACAGGCGTGATCGGCAGCCCCCAGTTCAATAGAGATTAGTGTCTCTACAGGCGTGATCGGCAGCCCCCAGTTCAATAGAGATTAGTGCCTCTACAGACGTGATCGGCAGCCCCCAGTTCAATAGAGATTAGTGTCTCTACAGGCGTGATCGGCAGCCCCCAGTTCAATAGAGATTAGTGTCTCTACAGACGTGATCGGCAGCCCCCAGTTCAATAGAGATTAGTGTCTCTACAGACGTGATCGGCAGCCCCCAGTTCAATAGAGATTAGTGTCTCTACAGACGTGATCGGCAGCCCCCAGTTCAATAGAGATTAGTGTCTCTACAGACATGATCGGCAGCCCCCAGTTCAATAGAGATTAGTGTCTCTACAGGCGTGATCGGCAGCCCCCAGTTCAATAGAGATTAGTGTCTCTACAGACGTGATCGGCAGCCCCCAGTTCAATAGAGATTAGTGTCTCTACAGACGTGATCGGCAGCCCCTAGTTCAATAGAGATTAGTGTCTCTACAGGCGTGATCGGCATCCCCCAGTTCAATAGAGATTAGTGTCTCTACAGACGTGATCGGCAGCCCCCAGTTCAATAGAGATTAGTGTCTCTACAGGCGTGATCGGCAGCCCCCAGTTCAATAGAGATTAGTGTCTCTACAGACGTGATCGGCAGCCCCCAGTTCAATAGAGATTAGTGTCTCTACAGGCGTGATCGGCAGCCCCCAGTTCAATAGAGATTAGTGTCTCTACAGACGTGATCGGCAGCCCCCAGTTCAATAGAGATTAGTGTCTCTACAGACGTGATCGGCAGCCCCCAGTTCAATAGAGATTAGTGCCTCTACAGACGTGATCGGCAGCCCCCAGTTCAATAGAGATTAGTGCCTCTACAGACGTGATCGGCAGCCCCCAGTTCAATAGAGATTAGTGCCTCTACAGACGTGATCGGCAGCCCCCAGTTCAATAGAGATTAGTGCCTCTACAGACGTGATCGGCAGCCCCCAGTTCAATAGAGATTAGTGTCTCTACAGACGTGATCGGCAGCCCCCAGTTCAATAGAGATTAGTGTCTCTACAGACGTGATCGGCAGCCCCCAGTTCAATAGAGATTAGTGTCTCTACAGACGTGATCGGCAGCCCCCAGTTCAATAGAGATTAGTGCCTCTACAGACGTGATCGGCAGCCCCCAGTTCAATAGAGATTAGTGCCTCTACAGACGTGATCGGCAGCCCCCAGTTCAATAGAGATTAGTGCCTCTACAGACGTGATCGGCAGCCCCAGTTCAATAGAGATTAGTGCCTCTACAGACGTGATCGGCAGCCCCCAGTTCAATAGAGATTAGTGCCTCTACAGACGTGATCGGCAGCCCCCAGTTCAATAGAGATTAGTGTCTCTACAGACGTGATCGGCAGCCCCCAGTTCAATAGAGATTAGTGTCTCTACAGACGTGATCGGCAGCCCCCAGTTCAATAGAGATTAGTGTCTCTACAGACGTGATCGGCAGCCCCTAGTTCAATAGAGATTAGTGCCTCTACAGACGTGATCGGCAGCCCCCAGTTCAATAGAGATTAGTGTCTCTACAGACGTGATCGGCAGCCCCCAGTTCAATAGAGATTAGTGTCTCTACAGACGTGATCACAAGCATCTCAGTTCAATAGAGATTAGTGTCTCTACAGACGTGATCGGCAGCCCCCAGTTCAATAGAGATTAGTGTCTCTACAGACGTGATCGGCAGCCCCCAGTTCAATAGAGATTAGTGTCTCTACAGACGTGATCGGCAGCCCCCAGTTCAATAGAGATTAGTGTCTCTACAGACGTGATCGGCAGCCCCCAGTTCAATAGAGATTAGTGTCTCTACAGACGTGATCGGCAGCCCCCAGTTCAATAGAGATTAGTGTCTCTACAGACGTGATCGGCAGCCCCCAGTTCAATAGAGATTAGTGTCTCTACAGACGTGATCGGCAGCGCCAGTTCAATAGAGATTAGTGTCTCTACAGACATGATCGGCAGCCCCCAGTTCAATAGAGATTAGTGTCTCTACAGACGTGATCGGCAGCCCCCAGTTCAATAGAGATTAGTGTCTCTACAGACGTGATCGGCAGCCCCCAGTTCAATAGAGATTAGTGTCTCTACAGACGTGATCGGCAGCCCCCAGTTCAATAGAGATTAGTGTCTCTACAGACGTGATCGGCAGCCCCCAGTTCAATAGAGATTAGTGTCTCTACAGACGTGATCGGCAGCCCCCAGTTCAATAGAGATTAGTGTCTCTACAGACGTGATCGGCAGCCCCCAGTTCAATAGAGATTAGTGTCTCTACAGGCGTGATCGGCATCCCCCAGTTCAATAGAGATTAGTGTCTCTACAGACGTGATCGGCAGCCCCCAGTTCAATAGAGATTAGTGTCTCTACAGACGTGATCGGCAGCCCCCAGTTCAATAGAGATTAGTGTCTCTACAGGCGTGATCGGCAGCCCCCAGTTCAATAGAGATTAGTGTCTCTACAGACGTGATCGGCAGCCCCCAGTTCAATAGAGATTAGTGTCTCTACAGACGTGATCGGCAGCCCCCAGTTCAATAGAGATTAGTGTCTCTACAGACGTGATCGGCAGCCCCCAGTTCAATAGAGATTAGTGCCTCTACAGACGTGATCGGCAGCCCCAGTTCAATAGAGATTAGTGTCTCTACAGACGTGATCGGCAGCCCCCAGTTCAATAGAGATTAGTGTCTCCAGACGTGATCGGCAGCCCCCAGTTCAATAGAGATTAGTGTCTCTACAGACGTGATCGGCAGCCCCTAGTTCAATAGAGATTAGTGCCTCTACAGACGTGATCGGCAGCCCCTAGTTCAATAGAGATTAGTGTCTCTACAGACGTGATCGGCAGCCCCCAGTTCAATAGAGATTAGTGTCTCTACAGATGTGATACAAGCATCACAGTTCAATAGAGATTAGTGTCTCTACAGGCGTGATCGGCAGCCCCAGTTCAATAGAGATTAGTGTCTCTACAGGCGTGATCGGCAGCCCCCAGTTCAATAGAGATTAGTGTCTCTACAGATGTGATACAAGCATCACAGTTCAATAGAGATTAGTGTCTCTACAGACGTGCAATATGCATTATGAAGCTACAGACGTGTTATTTAACCAGAGAGACTAGAGTGCAATATGAAGCTACAGAGATGTTATTTAACCAGAGAGACTAGAGTGCAATATGAAGCTACAGAGATGTTATTTAACCAGAGAGACTAGAGTGCAATATGAAGCTATAGAGATGTTATTTAACCAGAGAGACTAGAGTGCAATATAAAGCTACAGAGATGTTATTTAACCAGAGAGACTAGAGTGCAATATGAAGCTACAGAGATGTTATTTAACCAGAGAGACTAGAGTGCAATATAAAGCTACAGAGATGTTATTTAACCAGAGAGACTAGAGTGCAATATGAAGCTATAGAGATGTTATTTAACCAGAGAGACTAGAGTGCAATATGAAGCTACAGAGATGTTATTTAACCAGAGAGACTAGAGTGCAATATGAAGCTACAGAGATGTTATTTAACCAGAGAGACTAGAGTGCAATATGAAGCTACAGAGATGTTATTTAACCAGAGAGGCTAGAGTGCAATATGAAGCTATAGAGATGTTATTTAACCAGAGAGACTAGAGTGCAATATGAAGCTACAGAGATGTTATTTAACCAGAGAGACTAGAGTGCAATATGAACCTACAGAGATGTTATTTAACCAGAGAGACTAGAGTGCAATATGAAGCTACAGAGATGTTATTTAACCAGAGAGACTAGAGTGCAATATGAAGCTACAGAGATGTTATTTAACCAGAGAGGCTAGAGTGCAATATGAAGCTACAGAGATGTTATTTAACCAGAGAGACTAGAGTGCAATATGAAGCTACAGAGATGTTATTTAACCAGAGAGACTAGAGTGCAATATGAAGCTACAGAGATGTTATTTAACCAGAGAGACTAGAGTGCAATATGAAGCTACAGAGATGTTATTTAACCAGAGAGGCTAGAGTGCAATATGAAGCTACAGAGATGTTATTTAACCAGAGAGACTAGAGTGCAATATGAAGCTACAGAGATGTTATTTAACCAGAGAGACTAGAGTGCAATATGAAGCTACAGAGATGTTATTTAACCAGAGAGACTAGAGTGCAATATGAAGCTACAGAGATGTTATTTAACCCGAGAGACTAGAGTGCAATATGAAGGAGTCAGTCTGATAAATAAGGAATGGCCTTTTTAAAAGTAGCTTTTTAGGCAAGTTATTTAACCAGGGGTGACAATGGAACAGAGTATTGATCTGGCCTTCGAGGAGGTGTGTTCCATGACTCCGGTGTTATACAGTACCTTACATATATCACCATCACAATAGGTAGGGCGGCAGGGTAGCCTAGTGGTTAGAGCGTTGGGCTAGTAACCCGGAAGGTTGCAAGTTCAAATCCCCGAACTGACAAGGTACAAATCTGTCGTTCTGCCCCTGAACAGGCAGTTAACCCACTGTTCCTAGGCTGTCATTGAAAATAAGAATTTGTTCTTAACTGACTTGCCTGGTTAAATAAAGGTTATAAAATTATATATATATACACAGCTGTGGCCAAAGGTTTTCAGAAGGACGCAAATATTAATTTCCACAAAGTTTGCTGCTTTAGTGTCTTTAGATATTTTTTGTCAGATGTTACTATGGAAGTAGAATTACAAGCATTTCATAAGCGTCAAAGGCTTTTATTGACAATTACATGAAGTTGATGCAAAGAGTCAATATTTGCAGTGTTGACCCTTCTTTTTCAAGACCTCTGCAATCCGCCCTGGCATGCTGTCAATTAACTTCTGGGCCACATCCTGACTGATGGCGGCCCATTCTTGCATAATCAATGCTTGGAGTTTGTCAGAATTTGTTGGTTGTTTGTCCACCCGCCTCTTGAGGATTGACCAGAAGTTCTCAATAGGATTAAGGTCTGGGGAGATTCCTGGCCATGAACCCAAAATATTGATGTTTTGTTCCCAGAGCCACTTAGTTATCACTTTGCCTTATGGCAAGGTGCTCCATCATCAACTTGAAAGAGAGGAGGAAGTCATTGGTGTTTCCTACTAGGAACCAAGACCTGCACATATTATATTGTCTCCTACTAGGAGCCAAGACCTGCACATATTATATTGTCTCCTACTAGGAGCCAAGACCTGCACATATTATATCGTCTCCTACTAGGAGCCAAGACCTGCACATATTATATCGTCTCCTACTAGGAGCCAAGACCTGCACATATTATATCGTCTCCTACTAGGAGCCAAGACCTGCACATAATATATCGTCTCCTACTAGGAACCAAGACCTGCACATATTATATCGTCTCCTACTAGGAACCAAGACCTGCACATATTATATCGTCTCCTACTAGGAGCCAAGACCTGCACATATTATATCGTCTCCTACTAGGAGCCAAGACCTGCACATATTATATCGTCTCCTACTAGGAGCCAAGACCTGCACATATTATATCGTCTCCTACTAGGAGCCAAGACCTGCACATATTATATCGTCTCCTACTAGGAGCCAAGACCTGCACATATTATATCGTCTCCTACTAGGAGCCAAGACCTGCACATATTATATCGTCTCCTACTAGGAGCCAAGACCTGCACATATTATATCGTCTCCTACTAGGAGCCAAGACCTGCACGTATTATATCGTCTCCTACTAGGAGCCAAGACCTGCACGTATTATATCGTCTCCTACTAGGAGCCAAGACCTGCACGTATTATATCGTCTCCTACTAGGAGCCAAGACCTGCACGTATTATATCGTCTCCTACTAGGAGCCAAGACCTGCACATATTATATCGTCTCCTACTAGGAGCCAAGACCTGCACATATTATATCGTCTCCTACTAGGAGCCAAGACCTGCACATATTATATCGTCTCCTACTAGGAGCCAAGACCTGCACATATTATATCGTCTCCTACTAGGAGCCAAGACCTGCACATATTATATCGTCTCCTACTAGGAACCAAGACCTGCACATATTATATCGTCTCCTACTAGGAGCCAAGACCTGCACATATTATATCGTCTCCTACTAGGAACCAAGACCTGCACATATTATATCGTCTCCTACTAGGAACCAAGACCTGCACATATTATATCGTCTCCTACTAGGAACCAAGACCTGCACATATTATATCGTCTCCTACTAGGAGCCAAGACCTGCACATATTATATCGTCTCCTACTAGGAGCCAAGACCTGCACATATTATATCGTCTCCTACTAGGAGCCAAGACCTGCACATATTATATCGTCTCCTACTAGGAGCCAAGACCTGCACATATTATATCGTCTCCTACTAGGAGCCAAGACCTGCACATATTATATCGTCTCCTACTAGGAACCAAGAACTGCACATATTATATCGTCTCCTACTAGGAGCCAAGACCTGCACATATTATATCGTCTCCTACTAGGAGCCAAGACCTGCACATATTATATCGTCTCCTACTAGGAGCCAAGACCTGCACATATTATATCGTCTCCTACTAGGAACCAAGACCTGCACATATTATATCGTCTCCTACTAGGAACCAAGACCTGCACATATTATATCGTCTCCTACTAGGAGCCAAGACCTGCACATATTATATCGTCTCCTACTAGGAGCCAAGACCTGTACATATTATATCGTCTCCTACTAGGAACCAAGACCTGCACATATTATATCGTCTCCTACTAGGAGCCAAGACCTGCACATATTATATCGTCTCCTACTAGGAGCCAAGACCTGCACATATTATATCGTCTCCTACTAGGAGCCAAGACCTGCACATATTATATCGTCTCCTACTAGGAACCAAGAACTGCACATATTATATCGTCTCCTACTAGGAGCCAAGACCTGCACGTATTATATCGTCTCCTACTAGGAGCCAAGACCTGCGCGTATTATATCGTCTCCTACTAGGAGCCAAGACCTGCACGTATTATATCGTCTCCTACTAGGAGCCAAGACCTGCACGTATTATATCATCTCCTACTAGGAGCCAAGACCTGCACATATTATATCGTCTCCTACTAGGAGCCAAGACCTGCACATATTATATCGTCTCCTACTAGGAACCAAGACCTGCACATATTATATCGTCTCCTACTAGGAGCCAAGACCTGCACATATTATATCGTCTCCTACTAGGAGCCAAGACCTGCACATATTATATCGTCTCCTACTAGGAACCAAGACCTGCACATATTATATCATCTCCTACTAGGAGCCAAGACCTGCACATATTATATCGTCTCCTACTAGGAGCCAAGACCTGCACATATTATATCGTCTCCTACTAGGAGCCAAGACCTGCACATATTATATCGTCTCCTACTAGGAGCCAAGACCTGCACATATTATATCGTCTCCTACTAGGAGCCAAGACCTGCACATATTATATCGTCTCCTACTAGGAACCAAGACCTGCACATATTATATCGTCTCCTACTAGGAGCCAAGACCTGCACATATTATATCGTCTCCTACTAGGAGCCAAGACCTGCACATATTATATCGTCTCCTACTAGGAGCCAAGACCTGCACATATTATATCGTCTCCTACTAGGAGCCAAGACCTGCACATATTATATCGTCTCCTACTAGGAGCCAAGACCTGCACATATTATATCGTCTCCTACTAGGAACCAAGACCTGCACATATTATATCGTCTCCTACTAGGAGCCAAGACCTGCACATATTATATCGTCTCCTACTAGGAGCCAAGACCTGCACATATTATATCGTCTCCTACTAGGAGCCAAGACCTGCACATATTATATCGTCTCCTACTAGGAACCAAGACCTGCACATATTATATCGTCTCCTACTAGGAACCAAGACCTGCACATATTATATCGTCTCCTACTAGGAACCAAGACCTGCACATATTATATCGTCTCCTACTAGGAACCAAGACCTGCACATATTATATCGTCTCCTACTAGGAACCAAGACCTGCACATATTATATCGTCTCCTACTAGGAACCAAGACCTGCACATATTATATCGTCTCCTACTAGGAACCAAGACCTGCACATATTATATCGTCTCCTACTAGGAACCAAGACCTGCACATATTATATCGTCTCCTACTAGGAGCCAAGACCTGCACATATTATATCGTCTCCTACTAGGAACCAAGACCTGCACATATTATATCGTCTCCTACTAGGAACCAAGACCTGCACATATTATATCGTCTCCTACTAGGAGCCAAGACCTGCATATATTATATCGTCTCCTACTAGGAACCAAGACCTGCACATATTATATCGTCTCCTACTAGGAACCAAGACCTGCACATATTATATCGTCTCCTACTAGGAACCAAGACCTGCACATATTATATCGTCTCCTACTAGGAGCCAAGACCTGCATATATTATATCGTCTCCTACTAGGAACCAAGACCTGCACATATTATATCGTCTCCTACTAGGAACCAAGACCTGCACAAAATGCACCTGTTAGTCAAGACTGATGGTTCTGTTTTAATTATCTGTCTGTCTGTCTGTCTGTCTGTCTGTCTGTCTGTCTGTCTGTCTGTCTGTCTGTCTGTCTGTCTGTCTGTCTGTCTGTCTGTCTGTCTGTCTGTCTGTCTGTAGCTGGCTGTCTGTCTGTCTGTAGCTGGCTGTCTGTCTGTCTATCTGGCTGTGCGATCTCTGTCTGTGTTGTCTCTGCTATTGATGAAGGGACACAATGGAAACAGCTGCATGTGTGTGTGTGTGTGTGTGTGTGTGTGTGTGTGTGTGTGTGTGTGTGTGTGTGTGTGTGTGTGTGTGTGTGTGTGTGTGTGTGTGTGTGTGTGTGTGTGTGTGTGTGTGTGTGTGTGTGTGTGTGTGTGTGTGTGTGGTCAGACTGTAGGTCTGCAGTATCTCTCAGTGCAGTGTAAATATGCTTGCCACTGGTACTCTCCAGAGCCATTATCAACATTTCACGTTCTGAAAGACAAAGAGGAGCAGAAAGACAGACAGGGAGGGAGGGAGGGGGGGAGGCAGACAGACAGACAGGGAGAGAGGGAGGGAGGCAGGCAGACAGGGAGGCAGACAGACAGGGAGGCAGACAGACAGACAGGGAGGGGGGAGGCAGGCAGACAGACAGACAGGGAGGGGGGAGGCAGGCAGACAGACATACAGACAGGGGGAGAGGCAGGCAGACAGACAGGGAGGGGGAGGCAGGCTGACAGACAGAGGGGGAGGCAGGCAGACAGACGGGAGGAAGGGAGACAGACGGGGAGAGAGGGAGGGAGGCAGACAGACAGGGAGGAAGGGAGGGAGGCAGGCAGACAGATAGGGAGAGAGGGAGGCAGACAGACGGATAGGGAGGGGGGCAGGCAGACAGACAAACAGGGAGAGAGGGAGGGAGGCAGACAGGGAGGCAGACAGACAGACAGGGAGGGAGGGACAGGGAGGGAGGCAGACTGGCTGTCTTTGTCCTCTGGCTGGCCCCACAGATCCACACTCCTCTGTTGTGCAGGAGAAACACCAGGGACCTGCACTCTCTGTGGGGCAGAATAGGGCCTTGTGAGTGACCCCTGGGGCTAGAGACCCAGGGGACCGTGCTTTACACACACTGATGAATGTTGTTATGATGATAGACTATATGGGCTCAGATAGATGTTCTGTAGATGTTCTGTAGATATTTATTGTATTTCCCAGCCCCTATACTCCAGAGACCAAAGAGACCAGACACCAGACACCAGAAAGACCAAGGACCAAGGGACCAGAGACCAGAGCCCGGGGTCCAGAGACCAAAGACCAGACACCAGTGATCAGGGACCAGAGACAAGGGACCAGACACCAGAAAGACCAGGAACCTAGGTACCAGGGACCCAGATACCCTGGACCAGAGACCGGGACCAGAGACCAGACACCAGAAAGACCAGGAACCCAGGTACCAGAGCCCGGGGACCAAGGACCCAGATACTCTGGACCAGCGCCCGGGGACCAAGGACCCAGATACTCTGGACCAGAGCCCGGGGACCAAGGACCAGAGACCCAGGGGACCCAGAGACCCAGGGGACCCAGAGACCCAGGGGACCAGAGAACAAGTACCAGAGACCCAGGGGACCCAGAGACCCAGGGGACCCAGAGACCCAGGGGACCCAGAGACCCAGGGCACCCTCCCTCTGCTGTTTTACACTAACTGATGAATGTTGTAATGATGATAGAGGAACTAAAGCTTTTATTTGTGGAGATGTACTTTAGATGTCTTTTTAATTACATCAATAAAGATTGATGGTATTCATTCTATTTAAAAAAAACATTAAAAATGTGATGTACCCATAATGATGGAGCAGTTAATAATTGATCTCTTAGTGTGATTTACCCTTAGTGTGATTTATCACTAGTGTGATTTACCCTTAGTGTAATTTACCCTTAGTGTGATTTACCCTTAGTGTGATTTAGCCTTAGTGTGATTTAGCACTAGTGTGATTTACCCTTAGTGTGATTTATCACTAGTGTGATTTATCACTAGTGTGATTTACCCTTAGTGTGATTTATCACTAGTGTGATTCACCCTTAGTGTGATTTACCCTTAGTGTGATTTATCACTAGTGTGATTTACCCTTAGTGTGATTTACCCTTAGTGTGATTTACCCTTAGTGTGATTTATCACTAGTGTGATTTATCACTAGTGTGATTTACCCTTAGTGTGATTTACCCTTAGTGTGATTTACCCTTAGTGTGATTTACCCTTAGTGTGATTTACCCTTAGTGTGATTTATCACTAGTGTGATTTACCCTTAGTGTGATTTACCCTTAGTGTGATTTACCCTTAGTGTGATTTACCCTTAGTGTGATTTACCCTTAGTGTGATTTATCACTAGTGTGATTTACCCTTAGTGTGATTTACCCTTAGTGTGATTTACCCTTAGTGTGATTTACCCTTAGTGTGATTTACCCTTAGTGTGATTTACCCTTAGTGTGATTTACCCTTAGTGTGATTTACCCTTAGTGTGATTTACCCTTAGTGTGATTTACCCTTAGTGTGATTTAGACTTTAGTGTGATTTACCCTTAGTGTGATTTAGACTTTAGTGTGATTTACCCTTAGTGTGATTTACCCTTAGTGTGATTTACCCTTAGTGTGATTTATCACTAGTGTGATTTATCACTAGTGTGATTTACCCTTAGTGTGATTTAGACTCTAGTGTGATTTACCCTTAGTGTGATTTACCCTTAGTGTGATTTACCCTTAGTGTGATTTATCACTAGTGTGATTTATCACTAGTGTGATTTACCCTTAGTGTGATTTAGACTTTAGTGTGATTTACCCTTAGTGTGATTTATCACTCGTGTGATTTAACCTTAGTGTGATTTACCCTTAGTGTGATTTACCCTTAGTGTGATTTACCCTTAGTGTGATTTATCACTAGTGTGATTTAACCTTAGTGTGATTTATCACTCGTGTGATTTAACCTTAGTGTGATTTATCACTAGTGTGATTTATCACTAGTGTGATTTACCACTAGTGTGATTTACCACTAGTGTGATTTACCCTTAGTGTGATTTAGATTTTAGTGTGATTTACCCTTAGTGTGATTTACCACCACTAGTGTGATTTAGCCTTTAGTGTGATTTACCCTTAATGTGATTTACCACTAGTGTGATTTACCCTTAGTGTGATTTCCCTAATGTGATTTATCACTAGTGTGATTTACTCTTAGTGTGATTTACCCTTAGTGTGATTTAGACTTTAGTGTGATTTACCCTTAGTGTGATTTACCCTTAGTGTGATTTAGACTTTAGTGTGATTTACCCTTAGTGTGATTTAGACTTTAGTGTGATTTACCCTTAGTGTGATTTACCCTTAGTGTGATTTATCACTAGTGTGATTTACCCTTAGTGTGATTTACCCTTAGTGTGATTTATCACTAGTGTGATTTATCACTAGTGTGATTTACCCTTAGTGTGATTTACCCTTAGTGTGATTTACCCTTTAGTGTGATTTACCCTTAGTGTGATTTACCATTAGTGTGATTTACCACTAGTGTGATTTACCCTTAGTGTGATTTATCACTAGTGTGATTTACCCTTAGTGTGATTTAGACTTTAGTGTGATTTACCCTTAGTGTGATTTACCCTTAGTGTGATTTAGACTTTAGTGTGATTTACCCTTAGTGTGATTTAGCCTTTAGTGTGATTTACCCTTAGTGTGATTTACCCTTAGTGTGATTTAGCCTTTAGTGTGATTTACCCTTAGTGTGATTTACCCTTAGTGTGATTTAGCACTTTAGTGTGATTTATCCCTTAGTGTGATTTAGCCCTTAGTGTGATTTATCCCTCAGTGTGATTTACCCTTAGTGTGATTTACCCTTAGTGTGATTTAGCCTTTAGTGGGATTTAGCCCTTAGTGTGATTTACCCTTAGTGTGATTTATCACTAGTGTGATTTATCCCTTAGTGTGATTTATCCCTTAGTGTGATTTAGCCCTTAGTGTGATTTAGCCCTTAGTGTGATTTACCCTTAGTGTGATTTAGACTTTAGTGTGATTTAGCCCTTAGTGTGATTTAGCCCTTAGTGTGATTTAGCCTTTAGTGTGATTTAGCCCTTAGTGTGATTTATCCGTTAGTGTGATTTAGCCCTTAGTGTGATTTAGCCGTTAGTGTGATTTAGCCCTTAGTGTGATTTAACCAATAGTTTGATTTAGCCAATAGTCAACTATCTACTAATCACAGCATGGTGTTGATTATGATGCGACCACATGAAAATGAGCTGTTTTCATATTCCCTTGTATAGTCTGAGAGTACATTCGAAATGACACCCTTTTTCCTATATAGTGCACTTCTTTTGACAAGATAGCCCTATATGCCCCGGTCAAAAGTAGTGACACTGTGTAGGGAATGGTGTGTAATTTGGGACGGCGCTGTGACTGTGAGAGGACTCAGGGGTTATTAGTCTTGACTATATCACCATGGACAGATTGGATTAACTCTCTACTGTGCTTCTGTCTCCTCCTCCTCCTCCTCTGGCAGCTGGATAAATACATCTATGTTCCCATCGACGCCATTCAGGCACTTAGTACCTGCCATCTCTACATTCGGCCCTCCCACACAAATCAATCAGCAGTACAGTACATTGTTTGGATTTGTTTTCCAATGGATAACACAAATGCTAACTCAAACACAAATGCTAACTCAAACACAAATGCTAACTCAAACACAAATGCTAACTCAAACACAAATGCTAACACAAACACAAATGCTAACTCAAACACAAATGCTAACACAAACACAAATGCTAACTCAAACACAAATGCTAACACAAACACAAATGCTAACTCAAACACAAATGCTAACTCAAACACAAATGCTAACTCAAACACAAATGCTAACTCAAACACAAATGCTAACTCAAACACAAATGCTAACTCAAACACAAATGCTAACTCAAACACAAATGCTAACACAAACACAAATGCTAACTCAAACACAAATGCTAACACAAACACAGACAGAGCAGAGTTATTGTGGGAGATGAGCAGGGAACCAGGTGAATGGTGAGCTTTTCAGCGGTGAGTTTAAGGTCAGAGTAGAGCTGGGTGATATGGACAACAACAAAAGAATCCACATCCCAATAAATGGACTGAATTATCACGGTAATTATATACTTAACAATATTTTTTTTAAATTACCCAATAAATCTACTACTACTACTTTGAATGTTGTAAGCTATCAATTGTCCAGTTAGCATTAGCCCATACTAGCAGACGTATTACATTCTGCTAGTAAAAGCTACTCATTGTTATTATCGGTATCAGTCACAAGTTCTCTCTGTATCGGTCAGAGGCAGAGTAGACACCTGTCATGATTATCTTCTGTAAACTGTTTAACTAGGGCAGCGGTTGAGTTGTACTCTGAAGGCACTTTGAGTGTTACTATTGAGTTGTACCATCAAGCCACTTTCTGTAAACTGTTTAACTAGGGCAGCGGTTGAGTTGTACTCTGAAGGCACTTTGAGTGTTACTATTGAGTTGTACCATCAAGCCACTTTCTGTAAACTGTTTAACTAGGGCAGCGGTTGAGTTGTACTCTGAAGGCACTTTGAGTGTTACTATTGAGTTGTACCATCAAGCCACTTTCTGTAAACTGTTTAACTAGGGCAGCGGTTGAGTTGTACTCTGAAGGCACTTTGAGTGTTACTATTGAGTTGTACCATCAAGCCACTTTCTGTAAACTGTTTAACTAGGGCAGCGGTTGAGTTGTACTCTGAAGGCACTTTGAATGTTACTATTGAGTTGTACCATCAGGTCACTTTCTGAAAACTGCTGGCTTTTCAATGATTGGTTCATTGAGTGATTGGTTAATTGAGTGATTGGTTAATTGAGTGATTGACTGGTTGATTGTCTTGTTTCAGGGCATAGCGTTTGCCTCCCTCTTCTTCATTCTGGTTTCCATCACTACGTTCTGTTTGGAGACCCACGAGTACTTCAATGACCTGCAGAACCGCACGGAACACGTGGTGGTGGGGAACCACACGGAGGAGGTTGTCTCGGTGGAGGTAAGAGAGAGGGTTCCTCATTGTCAATAGACTGTGATGCTTTCCAGAAAGAACCCAGAGCCTCTAGCCTCTAATGGAGAACCCAGAGCCTCTAGACTCTAGTGGAGGACCCAGAGCCTCTAGAATTTAGTGGAGAACCCAGAGTCTCTAGGATCTAGTGGAGAACCCAGAGCCTCTAGACTCTATGATCTATTGGAGAACCCAGAGCCTCTAGTCTCTAGTGGAGAACCCAGAGCCTCAAGCCTCTAGTGGAGAACCCAGAGCCTCTAGAATTTAGTAGAGAACCCAGAGCCTCTAGGATCTAGTGGAGAACCCAGAGCCTCTACCCTCTAGCCTCTAGTGGAGAACCCAGAGCCTCTAGCCTCTAGTGGAGAACCCAGAGCCTCTACCCTCTAGGCTCTAGTGGAGAACCCAGAGCCTCTACCCTCTAGGATCTAGTGGAGAACCCAGAGCCTCTACCCTCTAGCCTCTAGTGGAGAACCCACAGCCTCTACCCTCTAGCCTCTAGTGGAGAACCCAGAGCCTCTACCCTCTAGTGGAGAACCCAGAGCCTCTACCCTCTAGGATCTAGTGGAGAACCCAGAGCCTCTACCCTCTAGGATCTAGTGGAGAACCCAGAGCCTCTACCCTCTAGGATCTAGTGGAGAACCCAGAGCCTCTACCCTCTAGGATCTAGTGGAGAACCCAGAGCCTCTACCCTCTAGGATCTAGTGGAGAACCCAGAGCCTCTACCCTCTAGGATCTAGTGGAGAACCCAGAGCCTCTAGCCTCTAGTGGAGAACCCAGAGCCTCTACCCTCTAGGATCTAGTGGAGAACCCAGAGCCTCTACCCTCTAGGATCTAGTGGAGAACCCAGAGCCTCTACCCTCTAGGATCTAGTGGAGAACCCAGAGCCTCTAGCCTCTAGTGGAGAACCCAGAGCCTCTACCCTCTAGGATCTAGTGGAGAACCCAGAGTCTCTACCCTCTAGCCTCTAGTGGAGAACCCAGAGCCTCTACCCTCTAGCCTCTAGTGGAGAACCCAGAGCCTCTACCCTCTAGGATCTAGTGGAGAACCCAGAGTCTCTACCCTCTAGCCTCTAGTGGAGAACCCAGAGCCTCTACCCTCTAGCCTCTAGTGGAGAACCCAGAGCCTCTACTCTCTAGGATCTAGTGGAGATCTGAGCTTGGGCAGGTGAAAACAATATGGTGATCATGTCATTGTTTCTGGCTAGGGACCTAAACGTATTGGACATTTCTTCTTTGTATTCTACTGTATTGTATTATATGGTACTGTATTGTACTATATTGTATGGTACTGTATTGTACTGTATTGTACTATATTGTATGGTACTGTAATGTACTGTATTGTACTATATTGTATGGTACTGTATTGTACTGTATTGTACTATATTGTATGGTATTGTACTGTATAGTATTGTACTGTATTATACTGTATTGTATGGTACTGTATTGTACTATATTGTATGGTACTGTATTGTACTGTACTGTATATTATTGTACTGTACTGTACTGTATTATATTGTATTATATTGTACTGTATTGTAATGCATTGTATTGTATTGTACTGCATTGTATTGTACTGTGTTGTATTGTATTGTATTGTACTGTATTGTATCTTTGTGTTATGGCCAATATTTTTAAGCACATTTTAGTGACCAAATGAATTTAGATAATATATAGATTAATAGATTGATACTTCAATGATCCCTCAATTGAAATTCAATAATCTAATGTATAATATAATCTACAATCAAATCTAGTATATATTCTAATCTAGTGTATACTCTAATCTAGTGTATACTCTAATCTAGTGTATACACTAATCTAGTGTATACTCTAATCTAATGTATACTCTAATCTAGTGTATACACTAATCTAGTGTATACTCTAATAGAATGTATAATCTAATGTATAATCTTATATATAATCTAATGTAATGTATAATCTAATGTGCAGTCTAATCTAATGTAATGTATAATCTAATATATAATCTAATGTAATGTATAATCTAATGTGCAGTCTAATCTAATGTATAATCTAATGTAATGCATAATCTAATAGAATGTATAATCAAATGTAGTCTAATCTATAATCTAATGTGTAATCTAATCTAATGTATAATCTTATATATAATCTAATGTAATGTATAATCTTATGTAATATATAATCTAATGTAATGTATAATCTAATCTGTAATCTAATCTAATGTAGAATCTAATATATAATTTAATGTAATGTATAATCTTATATATAATCTAATGTAATATATAACTTTATATATAATCTAATGTAATGTATAATCTTATATATAATGTAATATATAATCTAATTTTATGTATAATCTAATCTGTAATCTAATCTAATGTAATATATAATCTTATATATAATATAATGTAATATATACTCTTATATATATAATCTAATGTAATATATAATCTTATATATAATCTAATGTAATATATAATATTGTATATAATCTAATGTAATATATAATCTTATATATAATCTAATGTAATATATAATCTTATATATAATCTAATGTAATATATAATCTTGTGTATAATCTAATGTACAGTCTAATCTAATGTATAATCTAATGTAATGTATAATCTTGTATATAATCTAATGTAATATATAATCTTATATATAATCTAATGTAATATATAATTTTATGTATAATCTAATCTGTAATCTAATGTAATATATAATCTAATGTAATATATAATTTTATATATAATCTAATGTAATATATAATCTTATGTATAATCTAATCTGTAATCTAATGTAATATATAATCTTATATATAATCTAATGTAATATATAATCTTATGTATAATCTAATCTGTAATCTAATGTAATGTATAATCTTGTATATAATCTAATGTAATATATAATCTTATGTATAATCTAATCTGTAATCTAATGTAATGTATAATCTGGTATATAATCTAAGGTAATATATAATCTTATATATAATGTAATGTAATGTATAATCTAACATAATGTATCATCTAATCCATAATGTGATCTACTCTAGGTGGTGACCAAGCCCATTCTGACCGTGGTGGAGGGCGTTTGTGTGGTCTGGTTCACCTTGGAGTTCTTCGTCCGCATCGTGTGCTGCCCCGACAAGCTGCTCTTCATCAAGAACATGTTAAACGTCATTGACTTCGTGGCCATCCTGCCCTTCTACCTGGAGATGGGCCTCAGCGGCCTGTCCTCCTCTAAAGCAGCCTCCGACATCCTGGGGTTTCTACGGGTAGTCCGTTTCGTCCGGATCCTCCGGATCTTCAAGCTGACCAGGCATTTCGTAGGTCTGAGGGTTCTCGGCCACACATTGAGAGCCAGCGTCAACGAGTTCTGCCTGCTTATTGTCTTCCTGGCGTTGGGCGTCCTCATCTTTGCCACGATGATCTACTACGCAGAGCGGATAGGGGCCCAACCAGACGACCCCCGCGGCTCTAAACACACCCACTTCAAAAACATCCCTATCTCCTTCTGGTGGGCCGTGGTCACCATGACCACCCTGGGCTACGGGGACATGTACCCCCAGACGTGGCTGGGCATGATGGTGGGCGCGCTGTGCGCCCTGGCGGGGGTGCTGACCATCGCCATGCCCGTGCCTGTTATAGTCAACAACTTTGGGATGTACTACTCCCTGGCCATGGCTAAACAGAAGCTGCCTAAGAAGAAGAAAGCACACAATCCGAACCCAGACGCTCCCACGGACACGGCCTCGTTCGGGAAGTCTGTCACTAACTCTCCCAGGGACAGTACTCAGAGTGATACATGTCCTCTGGCTGCAGAGGAGAATATCAACAGGAACCGCTCAGGTCAGACCAATTCAAATTAGAATCTGAATATAAACATCATTGTTTTGGCACTAATTTCCCCCTATACTCTATTAATTCATGACACTGTCACTACACACTTAAAATGTTTTTTGAAGCATTGATATGAGAAAATCAGCTTGAACAACTCAGGTCAGAGACACATTCAAAATGATTTAAATCCGATTCTGTTGGCAGTAATATCACTCCCTTGACCATGCTTTATCCACCCATCTCTGTAGCAGAATGTGTTTGAAGCATCGTTATGATACATACCATAGGCCACAATGATAAGTGGATGTTTCATAATTCAGAACCATCAACCATGCCACCCATTCACACTCTGACATCATTCAAACCCACTACTCCCCTTTACACATCAAACTGATTGATGGTGTACGAACCGACGCCATAACGATAAATGGATTTATCATTAATTTATACCATCACTCATTTTACCCATCACTCATTTTACCCATCACTCATTTTACCCATTCAAATTTTACCCATTCAAATTTTACCCATTCAAATTTTACCCATACAAATTTGATGGCGTCAGTAATGAACACTACAGTAGTGCACTTTTACACCAATAGGTATTAGATGATGCTGTATTTGCTGTGTTGTTTTACAATCAGTAAAATAGAACTCTTTCTTTTCTACTGTAAGTCATGTATCATGGTTTATTTGGTATTTTTTTTCGATAATAAAGTAATAAACTGTACCTAGCCCTGAAGACAGTAACACAACGTGATACGATCATTCTCATACCCGTCCCACATAATACGTTAGGTTCAGATCAGTTTGCCCAGGGAGAAAACGTTACATTGTGGCTCTGTAGTTTAACTTTCTCTCTTAAAAAAAACAGGACATGTTGGACATGAGGACATGTTGAGTAAAATCTTTGGCATTTTACTGTCAGTCCGGACCCGGTGTCTCAAATACTACTCCAGACTCGTTGAATAGTTTGACCGTTTGCTTCCAGATGGGTTAGAACTCTGGGGCGGCAGGGTAGCCTAGGGTTTAGAGCGTTGGACTAGTAACCGGAAGGTTGCAAGTTCAAACCCCCGAGCTGACAAGGTACAAATCTGTCGTTCTGCCCCTGAACAGGCAGTTAACCCACTGTTCCCAGGCCGTCATTGAAAATAAGAATTTGTTCTTAACTGACTTGCCTGGTTAAATAAATAAAAATTAAAACTCTGGAGGATAATCCATTGGTTCCGTTGTGCCTGGCAAGCTCATTCAAGCCCAGCTGAAGTATCACATTTATTACAAATAGTATTTTGAATCCAGGGTTGGCTTGTGTATTCACAAAGAGTCTCAGAGTAGGAGTGCTGATCACAGATTTTTAAATCATATTGAATAAGATAACATGAGCAGGACAGAGGGACCTGATCCTTGAGTGCTAATCATCTGTCCTGCTCATGTTATCTTACTCAATATGATTTAAAAATCCGTGATCAGCACTCCTACTCTGAGACTCTTTGTGAATACACAAGCCAACCCAGACCTGGATTCAAAATACTATTTGTAATAAATGTGATACTTCAGCTGGGCTTGAATGACTTAGTCTGAGACCCTTAGTGGGGGATATGAGCAAAATGGAGACACCAACATGACACTGTCAGAGTAGGAGTGCTGATCATGGATCAGTTTAGCCATTTATACCCTAATGAATAAGATTAAACGGACAGGGAGGACCTGATCCTAGATCCGATGCTTTATGAACCAAGTCTGTCTGTCCTGTCAGACTCCAAGCAGAACGGAGACGCCAACTTGGCTCTGTCGTCGGATGAGGGGTGCAGCCTGACCCAGCCGCTGTCACCCAGCGAGAAGTGGAACCTACGGCACGGCCACGGCCGCAAACACGCCCGGTCGGTCAGGGGGAACAAGGCCACCAAGAAAGAGGCTACCTGCTTCCTGCTTACCTCTGGGGACTTCTCGTGCACTGGAGGAGAGCACACCATACGCACTGGTAGGTTGACCCACAGACAGGCACTGACACCATCCGCAACCATAAGTCCTACACACCACAAACACTCTGAATTAGAGGAACGGATGGGAATGGTAACTGTGAATACAATGACAAAGGAGGCTGCAGACTCGAGGTCAATAGGTCGAAACCTAGACAACCTCAACGCCATACTACTCATTGTATCCATTATTCAGAACCCTCTTATCCTCTCCATGACGACCCTGATAACCATAACAACCCAGAGTAGAATAAGTTGTGTTTCACCTGAGGCTTTATGGGAAAATCTATTGATCAGCTTTACATCAACTATCTGGATCAACAGTGAGGCACAATTTAACCTCTGTGGGAATAATCCTTAGATGAGTAGAGTGAGGCAGTAGTCCCAGATCTGGTAACAGCCAGCTTCAGAACTAGCAACATTTACATTTTTACATTTCAGTAATTTAGCAGATGCTCTTATCCAGAGTGACTTACAGTAGTGTGTGCATACATTTTCATCCTGCCCCCCTATAAGTGTAACTAAACATGAACAGAATACAAAAATTATAAACGTGCCAAAACCAAAACAGTCCTAACTGGTGCAGAAAACACAAAGAAAGGAAACAACCACCCACAAAAATACCCAAAGAATATGGCTGCCTAAACATGGTTCCCAATCAGAGACGACGATAAACACCTGCCTCTGATTGAGAACCAATCCAGGCAACCATATACTTACCTAGACAGGACACAGCCCCATAAACATACAAAACTACCTAGAAAGGACACAGACCCATAAACATACAAAACTACCTAGAAAGGACACAGCCCCATAAACATACAAAACTACCTAGAAAGGACACAGCCCCATAAACATACAAAACTACCTAGAAAGGACACAGCCCCATAAACATACAAAACCCCTAGACAAGACAAAACACATAAATCCCCCATGTCACACCCTGACCTAAACCAAAATAATAAAGAAAACAAAGATAATAACTAAGGCCAGGGCGTGACCCCATGTGTATGTCCCCGTCCTTGTCCCCCACTCCCTCTCTCTTGATTTGATAAATATGTTTTGTGATGGCAGGCTATACATCCTCAGCCCTCGGGTAAACATTTACAACACCAACCCACCTTTTGTAGCAGCTTTTAACTGGTGGAAATGGTGTGGCACAATGTGGTTTTATCATTCAAGTGGTATGACTAGCCTGCTTTGAAACAGGATGCTATGAAGGGAATGGGACAGAAATGCTGTCGGGGGTAGATTTTCTAGCGTTTGTATTGTGACGGTATACCTTCTTGGGTGAATACTAGCAACACAATAGGATATATTTTTGGGTGGTGCGTGATTCAGTGTTTTATCATCTAAGTCAACGGTTTGATTTGAAACAGGAGGATGGGAGGCATTGAACAAGACAAGAGAGATACAGAAAAGCCTCTTCCTATAATTCCTTTCATTACCATCTGGCTGTCAGACTGGCAGCAATTATTCTCTGCTTGAATAGGCCTGCTGCTGCCTGACACACACACACACACACATACTGTGTAAAGCATATCATCACATCACAGCTCCCCAAAGTCCCCAGAGCCTGGAGTGACAACAAGACTATATTTGGACGTAATGGATTCACTTTTCACATCCTGAACAAACATTTACCACCCATTAGCATCCTGAATCTTATCTACAGATGGTGTGTGTGTGTGCGTGTGTGCGTGTGTATGCGTGTGCGTGTGTGTGTGCGTACAGTGGTGCCTGGAGAAGTGGGTATACTCTAATTTTGAAAACATGTCCCAAACAGCCCGCCAGAGAAACAGAGAAATTACCTAAAAATGATGAATTCCACATTGTTCTTTCAGAGTCAGGCCCCAAGCTGTTCAAGTAGGCCATTAGTGGGCCTACTATTGAAATAGATCAATTAAGCTGTCAACTGAGTCAGAAATGCACAGGTTTCAAAAGTGTTTCTTTTTTTTCTCTGTGTCAACTAAATTGGATGTTCTAATTAAATCCGTAACAATGTTTAAACCATTTCAGGAGACCACTTTGAGGTCTGGGAAAAATCTAGGGAAATGTAGATTTTTTTGTTGTTGTAAAGTTACTAAAAGTGCACAGGCACCTAGCACTGTTGCTTGGTTATTAGCACATGAGATTGAGTGTGCAAAACAAATGGCTACTGGATGCAGGAAGGCCGAGCTAGTTAACTTTTTATTGGTTTTGGGAAAGCCTTTCCATAAATCAGAAGATGGTTCCCACGAGGAAAAAACTGATTGAACCAACATTGTTTCCACCTCATGTCAACCCAAACAAGGCAACGGTAAACATGTCTTCCCCCCCAAGAATGATGCAGCGCCTCCCACCTTGGGCCAATCAGTGTCATTTAGTAAATGTTGGATCACAATGACAAGACAAGTCATTCACCCAAGTTTAGTCAAAATAGGGCCAGTAGTGTCTGCTATATCACGTGGGTTAGCTCGACTCATATCCCTGAGCATGTGTGCCAAATTTCATCACTCTTGAGTCAAACAGATCGAGAGATATAAACATGTGCCTGTTATAGCGCCACCGTGTGGTCGATATGAATGTTATTTTATATGTTGAGTCTTGGCAGTGTTTGCAACATGTTCACCAAATCTTGTTACAATACGAATATCCTTGACTGATTTATGCAACAGACCAGTAGTGTTCTGTGTAATATTTTCCAGACTAGTACCTGAAACAACACTGACCAATAAACATTCACGCGGTCAGTGCTGTTTTAGGTACTAGTCTGGAAAATATTGCGTTGAGAGATCTTTGTCCATAGATACCACATATTAGGTTAATCCATAAATAAATTAGGAAAATCCATCATGGTAGATCTTAAACATTCACGTGGGAATCTGAGGCAGATTTGCTCCTTGTGAGGAGAGGGAACAATGTATCGAATTCCGTGACTTTAGGTCAAACAGGGTGAGCGGTGTGACCTTTCAAAGTTAGCATTTTTTTTATATCTTGTTATAGCGCCACCATCTGGCCAATCAGTGTCATTTTGTTAATGCCAGATCTCTATTTCAAGATGCATCATTCAACGAAGTTTCGTAAAATTTGAGCCAGTGCTGTCTGAGATATTGTGTGTGTCTTACGTACGAACGAACGTACTAACAGACGGACACAGATCAACAATCCCCTCACAGATTTTATCGTGGGGGACAGCAGCCTAGCAGCCAAAGGCATTATCCTAGTCATATTAGCAACCTATGCTAGTTGTTGCAACTTTAGATCTCCCCTCTTTCTACATTTCTAACAGATATTATTACTAACTTCCCTCTCCTTGCCCCACCCTGGGCTCGAACCAAGAGTACCGTTACCTATCGCACCGCAGAAGCTGTGGTCCTTGCAGAGCAAAGGAACCAACTGCTTCTATGTCTCAAAGGAAGTGATGTCACCAATTGCAATGCTACTAGCGCGCACTGCTAACTAGCTAGCCATTTCACACCAGCTACACTCATCCCCCTTTGACCTCTTCCTTTAGAGCCCAACTGAGTGATCCGTGTCACGGCACCAATGTAACAGTATCGTTTTCGTCCTTTTCCTAGCCACAACCTGGGCTCGAACCAGAGACCCTCTGAACACATTGACAACAGTTACCTCAGAAGCAGCGTAACCTATCCTTCCACAAAAGCAACGGCCGTTGCAGAGCAAGGGGAAACAACTACTCAGAGGTCTCAGAGCGAGTGACGTTGCCTATAGAAACACTACTTGCATGCACCGCTAACTACCTAGCCATTTCAGACCGGTTACAAATGCCCATTGAAAAATAAATGGGTATAGGGTGTATATCAGCATATACCCTCCACTTCACCATTGTGTGTGTGTGTGTGTGTGTGTGTGTGTGTGTGTGTGTGTGTGTGTGTGTGTGTGTGTGTGTGTGTGTGTGTGTGTGTGTGTGTGTGTGTGTGTGTGTGTGTGTGTGTGTGTGAGTCTGTGTGTGAGTCTGTGTGATGTGTTCTGAGCTATGTACCCATAGTATTGTCGTGAGACAGACAAGACCTCAAAACTAATTAGAAAAGCCCACAGATTACTCACTTTTCTAAAGGTCTGATGTTAATGTCATCTTGGTTTTTCACCCTTTCTTTCTCACACACACTTATCGAAGGAAATTAGGGGAAAGGGGGTACCTAGTCAGTTGTACAACTGAATGCATTCAACTGATATGTTTTTTAACCCAACCCCTCTGAATCAGGTTTCAGTGTTTTGATTCCATCCTGGCCAAGCATGGAGGAATGTGTTGAGTGGTGGAGATGTGAGGAATTTGATTGTGTTCCATTGCTCTTGGCTGATATAATCCACAATTATTCCAGAAATTTAGTCAAGAGGATGAGAGGGGATGTGTTATTGATGTGTGTAAGCCTGTTGTGACAACCAAATTAGACTTTCTTTATTCTATCTTGCTCTTAAGGTCAACTCTGCCTCAAGGGCAAGAATTGTTAGAGCTGCACTCAGAACAAGATTGAATAAGGATTTAGTTTTTTTAATAAGGAACTACACTGAACCTTGTCCTCTGAGTGATACATCTTGTGATTCTTCTCATCCCTCCCTGCCCCCTGCCTCCGACTCTGCCCCCCGATGACCCTCTGCCTGCCTGTCTTTCCTCTGCTTGAGAAGCCTTGTGATTCTCCTTACCCCCTTCTGGCCCCTGCCTGTCTGCCAAACCAGAGAGATAAAGAGAGAGTAGAGACAGAGAGAGAGCAAAGAGAGAGAAGACCACAAATGTCAAATTGGCTTTTTACCAAATGACCATATATTCAGCCTGCACACCCTTATTAACAAACAAATATACTAAAACAAATGCAAAGTCTTCTCATGCTTTATTGATTTAAAATAATATTTTGACTGAATTTGGCATGAGGTTCTGCTTTGCAAATTGGTGAAAAGCGGTGTTGGAGGAAATACATACATTATAAACTGTACACACAAAAAAATAAATGGCAAAAAAACAAATTTCTTTCCTCAGGGCCATGGGGTGATACAGGGATGAAGCTTGAGCCCCACCCTCTTCAACATATAAATTATATCAACCAATTGGCGAGGGCACCAGAACAGTCTGCAGCTCCCGGCCTCACCCTACACGAAGCAACTAGATATTCTACACAGATTCTGTCAGACCTGGGCCCTGAAAGACCTGGGCCCTGACAGTAAATCTCAGTAAGACAATAATACTGGTGTTCTAAAAAAGGTCCTGTTGCCATGACCACGAATACAAATTCCATCAAGACACCGTTGCCCTAGAGCACACAATAAACTATACTTACCTCGGCCTAAACATCAGCGCCACAGGTAACTTCCACAAAGCAATGAACGATCTGAGAGACAAGACAAGAAGGGCCTTCAACACCATCAAAAGGAACATCAAATTTGACGTACCAATTAGGACCTGTCTAAAAGTACTTGAATCAGTTATAGAACCCATTGCCCTTTATGGTTGGGAGGTCTGGGGTCCGCTTACAACCCAATAATTCACAAAATGGGACATACACCAAATTGCACGCAAAAATGTCCTCCATTGTACAACATAAAACACCAAATAATGCATGCAGAGGAGAATTAGGCCGATACCTGCTAATGACCAAAATCCAGAAAAGGGCTGTTAAATTCTACAACCACCTAAAAGGAAATGATTCCTAAACCTTCCATAACAAAGCCATCCCCCATAGAGAATTAAACCTGGAGAAGAGTCCCCTAAGCAAGCTAGTCCTGGTTTGTTCGGGTCTAATGTGTTGCTGTCCTGGTGGCTCTGTAGGTTTCTGTTAGCGTTTGTGAACAGAGCCCCAGGACAGCAACACAATTAGACCCAACCAAATCATGAGAAAACAAAAAGATAATTACTTGACATATTGGAAAGAATTAACCAAAAAACATAGCAAACTAAAATGCTATTTGGTCCTAAACAGAGAATACACAGTGGCAGAATACCTGACCAATGTGACTGACCCAAAGTTAAGGAACGCTTTGACTATGTACAGACTGAGCATAGCCTTGAATTGAAAGAGGCCGCCATAGGAAGACCATGCTCTCAAGAGAAGACAGGCTATGTGCACACAGCAAATCCTATTTTGATAAACTCACATATCTATTGGGTGAAATATCACAGTGTTCAATTACAGCAGCAAGATTAGTGACCTGTTGCCACAAGACAAGGACCACCAGTGAAGAATCAACACCATTGTAAATACAATCCACATTTATGTTTATTTATTTTCCCTTTTGTACTTTAATTATTTACACATCGTTACAACAGACTAAATGTCTCTATTCCTTTGGTTCGTATTTTTTGTATTATTTATTTCACGTTTGTTTATTATCTTTTTCGCTTGCTTTGGAAATGTAAACATGTGTTTCCCAAAGCATGAATTGAATTGGTTTGAGAGACAGAGAGAGCAGAGACAGCGTGAGCAGAGAGAGAGAGAGCAGAGACAGCGTGAGCAGAGAGAGCAGAGACAGCGTGAGCAGAGAGAGAGAGAGCAGAGACAGAGAGAGAGAGAGAGAGACCACAGCATCACCAGCCACACCCCAACCAGCTAAGACCACCTCAAGCAAACCCTGGCCACACCCTATATATCCCCCATATCAGACCTATGCCCCTTCTGCCCGCACCATGCCCCCTGCCCCTGCCCCTGCGGCAAGGACCTCAACATGACAGCAGGACATATGCCCAGACTGTGAGCAGAGCAACAGGCCCATCCCCCACTATTACACCTGCCCAAGCCCCATCCTGCGACCTAAGAGGTATGTATCAGGTGCTCAACATGCTCTGTTTACACCTACTGTGATGGTCCGAGCCTAAACCACACAAAACAACACAAGACACTATGGAACACAAAGCTTTTACTATCTCAACCTGGAATATACAAGGTCTGAGGTCATCTGCCTTTGGCCCAAAGAGCAGGAACCCAGACTTCATCAAAGCAATCAGAAATACAGACATCCTACAAGAAACATGGTATATAGGAGACGGACCCACTGGTTTGCCCTCTAGGTTACAGAGAGCTGGTAGTCCCATCCACCAAACTACCAGGTGTGAAACAGAGAAGAGACTCAGGGGGTATGCTAATTTGGTATAGAGCAGACCTAACCCACTCAATTAAATGAGTCAAAACAGGAACATTTTACATCTGGCTAGAAATTAATAAGGAAATTATCTCAACAGAGAAAAATGTCCTCATGTGTGCTACCTATATCCCCCAATAGAATCCTCATACTTTAACTATGACAGCTTCTCCATCCAAGAGGTGGAGATCAACCAACCAATCCAGGCCCAGGGACATGTATGTACTAGTCTGTGGCCAGAACCGGACAAATCAAATCAAATCAAATGTATTTATATAGCCCTTCGTACATCAGCTGATACCTCAAAGTGCTGTACAGAAACCCAGCCTAAAACCCCAAACAGCAAGCAATGCAGGTGTAGAAGCACGGTGGCTAGGAAAAACTCCCTCCAAAGGCCAAAACCTAGGAAGAAACCTAGAGAGCAACCAGGCTATGTGGGGTGGGCAGTCCTCTTCTGGCTGTGCCGGGTGGAGATTATAACAGAACATGGCCAAGATGTTCAAATGTTCATAAATGACCAGCATGGTCCAATAATAATAAGGCAGAACAGTTGAAACTGGAGCAGCAGCACGGCCAGGTGGACTGGGGACAGCAAGGAGTCATCATGTCAGGTAGTCCTGAGGCATGGTCCTAGGGCTCAGGTCCTCCGAGAGAGAGAAAGAAAGAATTGGAGAGAGCCTACTTAAATTCACACAATTAGAGAACGCACACTTAGATTCACACAGGACACTGAATAGGACAGGAGAAGTACCTGACACCCTCAGCACACAGAGGGACGAACACCTACCTGGAGGTGACAGCATTCCCTCCCCCATATGCTCCCCCTTTAGACACAACTACGACAACATAACCAACAAAAACATGTCACAACTCCTGCAGTTCTTTCGGACGCTGGATATGTACATAGTGTGTTAGGTTCTAATGCAGAGTAAAAACTCAAAGGAAACCAAAGCTTTAAACCAAGTTTATTCTGCCCTGAAGGTCAACACAGCTGCATTTGACAAAGACATGGTTTCATCCATGGTGGTATACATACCCCACTCTGGGTGGAGTCTCCTCGTTATCGCCAAACATTGCATCAGTATCGCCTGTCAGGGAGTTGAGTGATCTGGTCCTTAAAACGGTTCCTCCCCTTATCTGTACGGCCACGTGTTTACCCTGCACTCAGCCCCTCCCAACCTTCATTATGTCTCTTTTAGAACTAATGATTAATAATAGATAAAGCTCAGAAATCCTGTCCTATCGGTAGTCAATGGTAGGCTTTGAGGGGGACTCCTACGGTGGGTACACCTAATGCTCATCTCTTGTCAGTAGTACCGTAGACTCATTTATCACTGGCCTCAACCCAGTCTCTTAAAGCATTCAGTCAGTCCACTGACAGCCCTATCAGATCACAGCAAAATCACACTCTTCTTGACCAGAGCTATGCTCAATCATGAGGCATCAAAGCTAAATGAACTGAGTAATATTAAGAAATGCTATAGATAATAATAAATAATATATGCCATTTAGCTGACGCTTTTATCCAAAGCGACTTACAGTCATGTGTGCATACATTCTACGTATGGGTGGTCCCGGGAATCGAACCCACTACCCTGGCGTTACAAGCACCATGCTCTACCAACTGAGCCACAGAAGGACCAGATGAAAGGAAAATAGTGGAAATATACCATAAAAACTATTGGGCAACAACAAATTCAATCCCTTCTAGACAATTTCCTGGACAAAATGTTTCACTGTAAGAGTGAAGGTGTAAACTTGGTAGTAGAAACCTAAACATCTCAGCTTCCCATCAAATCTAATAGTTTCAAGCAGACAACCCTAGAAAATGAACAACAATGACAAACGGTTTGATGAAGAATGCAAAAACCTAAGAAGGAATTGAGAAACCTATCCAACTAAAAACATAGAGACCCAGAAAACGCCTTCACTATGGTGAATCACTAAAACAATGCAGAAATACACTACGGAAAAAGAAGGAACAGCACGTCAGAAATCAGCTCAATGTAATTGAACAATGCATAGAATCTAACCACTTCTGGGAAAATAAGAAAACTCTAAACAATCAACAACACGAAGAGTTATCATTTACATTACATTTAAGTCATTTAGCAGACGTTCTTATCCAGAGCAACTTACAAATTGGTGCATTCACCTTATGACATCCAGTGGAACAGCCACTTTACAATAGTGCATCTAAATATTTTAAGAGGGGGGTGAGAAGGATTACTTTATCCTATCCTAGGTATTCCTTAAAGAGGTGGGGTTTCAGGTGTCTCCGGAAGGTGGTGATTGACTCCGCTGTCCTGGCGTCGTGAGGGAGTTTGTTCCACCATTGGGGGCCAGAGCAGCGAACAGTTTTGACTGGGCTGAGCGGGAACTGTACTTCCTCAGTGGTAGGGAGGCGAGCAGGCCAGAGGTGGATGAACGCAGTGCCCTTGTTTGGGTGTAGGGCCTGATCAGAGCCTGGAGGTACTGAGGTGCCGTTCCCCTCACAGCTCCGTAGGCAAGCACCATGGTCTTGTAGCGGATGCGAGCTTCAACTGGAAGCCAGTGGAGAGAGCGGAGGAGCGGGGTGACGTGAGAGAACTTGGGATGGTTGAACACCAGACGGGCTGCGGCGTTCTGGATGAGTTGTAGGGGTTTAATGGCACAGGCAGGGAGCCCAGCCAACAGCGAGTTGCAGTAATCCAGACGGGAGATGACAAGTGCCTGGATTAGGACCTGCGCCGCTTCCTGTGTGAGGCAGGGTCGTACTCTGCGGATGTTGTAGAGCATGAACCTACAGGAACGGGCCACCGCCTTGATGTTAGTTGAGAACGACAGGGTGTTGTCCAGGATCACGCCAAGGTTCTTAGCGCTCTGGGAGGAGGACACAATGGAGTTGTCAACTGTGATGGCGAGATCATGGAACGGGCAGTCCTTCCCCGGGAGGAAGAGCAGCTCCGTCTTGCCGAGGTTCAGCTTGAGGTGGTGATCCGTCATCCACACTGATATGTCTGCCAGACATGCAGAGATGCGATTCGCCACCTGGTCATCAGAAGGGGGAAAGGAGAAGATTAATTGTGTGTCGTCTGCATAGCAATGATAGGAGAGACCATGTGAGGTTATGACAGAGCCAAAACGGAGATGTATGGGTAAACCACTTCTCAAATCTTTTTGGCTCTATAACAAGGAGCAGAAACATATACATGATCAAATACAAATCTTAGAATCAACTATTAAAGACTCCCAGAAACCACTGGATTCTCCAATTATATTGAATGAACTACATGACAAAATACAAGCCCTCCAACCCAAAATGGCCTGAGGGGTTGATGGTATCATAAATGAAATTATAAAATATACAGACCACAAATTCCAATTGGCTAAACTTAAACTCTTTAACATCATCCTCAGCTCTGGCATCTCCCCAATATTTGGAACCAAGGACTGATCACCCCAATTTACACAAGTGTAGAACAATTTGTCCCCAATATCTACTGATTCAGAGGGGTTGGTTTAAATGATGCGGAAGACACAGTTGAATACATTCAGTTGTATAACTGACTAGGTATCCCCAGTACAATAGACCACATATTCACCCTGCACACCCCAATCGACAAACAAACAAACCAAAACAAAGACAAAGTCTTTTCATGCTTTGATGTTTTCAAAAAAGCTTTAGATTAAATTTGGCACGAGGGTCTGCTATACAAATTGATGGAAAATGGTGTTGGGGGGGACAAATTACATTATAAAATATGTGTACACAAACATGGAAAGAATTGACAAAAAACACAAATTTCTTTCCACAGGGCTGGGGGAGGGTGGGGAGGGTGGGGGGAGACAGGGATGCAGCTTAAGCCCCACCCTCTTCAACACACACAGTACCAATCAAAAGTTTGGACACACCTACTCATTCCAGGTTTTTTTGTGACTATTTTCTACATTGTAGAATGAGAGTGAAGACATCAAAACTATGAAATAACACATGGAATCATGTAGTAACCAAAAAAGTGTTAAACAAATTCAAATATATTTTATATGTGAGATGCAACCTTTGCCTTGATGACAGCTTTGCACACTGGCACTGGTGTCTTCACTGACATTTGATTGAGTCTGATTGAGTCTGTAATACCAACATGTTTCAAGCAGACCACCATAGTCCCTGTGCCCAAGAACATGAACGCAACCTGCCTAAATGACTACAGACCCGTACACGTCCGTAGCCACGAAGTGCTTTGAAAGGCTGGTAATTGCTCACATCAACACCATTATCCCAGAAACACTAGACTCACTCCAATTTGCATACCGCACCAACAGATCCACAGATGATGCAATCTCTATTGCGCTCCACACTGCCCTTTCCCACCTGGACAAAAGGAACACTTATGTGAGAATGCTATTCAATGACTACAGCTCAGCGTTCAACACCATAGTGACCTCAGAGCTCATTACTAAACTAAGGATCCTGGGCCTAACTCCTCCCTCTGCAACTGGATCCTGGACTTCCAGACCGGCCGCCCCCAGGTGGTGACAGTAGGTAGCAACACATCCGCCTCGCTGATCCTCAACACGAGCCCCTTAGGGGTGCGTGCTCAGTCCCCTCCTGTCCTCCCTGTTCATCCACGATTGCGTGGTCAGGCACGACTCCAACACCATCATTAAGTTGTCAGATTACACAACAGTGGTAGGCCTGATCACCGACAACGATGAGACAGCATATAGGGAGGAGGTCAGAGACCTGGCCGCGTGGTTACAGAATAATAACCTATCCCTCAACGTAACCAAGACTAAGGAGATGATTTTGGATTACAGGAAAAGGAGGACCGAGCACGCCTATATTCTCATCAATGGGGCTGTAGTGGAGCAGGTTGAGAGGTTCAAGTTCCTTGGTGTCCACATCACCAACAAACTAGAATGGTCCAAGCACACCAAGACAGTCGTGAAGAGGGCATGACAAAGCCTATTCCCTCTCAGGATTTTTTTTTTTTGGCATGGGTCCTCAGATCCTCAAAAGGTTCTACAGCTGCAACACCGAGATCATTGCCTGGTACGGCAACTGCTCGGACTCTGACAGCAAGGCACTACAGAGGGTAGTGCGTACGGCTAAGCTGCCTGCCAGCCAGGACCTCTACATCAGGTGGTATCAGAGGAATGCCCTAAAAATTGTCAAAGACCCCAGCCACCCCAGTCATAGATTGTTCTCTCTACTACCGAATGGCAAGCGGTATCGGAGTGCCTAGGAAGTCTAGGACAAAGAGGCTTCTCAACAGTTTTTACCGCCAAGCCATAAGACTCCTGAACAGGTAATCAAATGGTTACCCGGACTATTTGCATTGTGTGCCCCCCCTCTTTTACGCTACTGCCACTCTCTGTTAATCATATATGCACAGTCACTTTAACCATATCTACATGTACATACTACCTCAATTATCCCCACCAACCAGTGCTCCCTCACATTGGCTAACCGGGGTATCTGCATTGTGTCCCACCACCCGCCAACCCATCTTTTACGCTACTGCTACTCTCTGTTCATCATATATGCATAGTCACTTTAACCATATCTACATGTACATACTACCTCTATCAGTATGTATGTAGCCTCGCTACTGTATATAGCCTCGCTACTGTATATAGCCTCGCTACTGTATATAGCCTCGCTACTGTATATAGCCTCGCTACTGTATATAGCCTCGCTACTGTACATTACATTTACATTTACATTTAAGTCATTTAGCAGACGCTCTTATCCAGAGCGACTTACAAGTTGGTGCATTCACCTTATGACATCCAGTGGAACAGCCACTTTACAATAGTGCATCTAAATCTTTTAAGGGGGGTGAGAAGGATTACTTTATCCTATCCTAGGTATTCCTTAAAGAGGTGGGGTTTCAGGTGTCTCCGGAAGGTGGTGATTGACTCCGCTGTCCTGGCGTCGTGAGGGAATTTGTTCCACCATTGGGGGCCAGAGCAGCGAACAGTTTTGACTGGGCTGAGCGGGAACTGTACTTCCTCAGTGGTAGGGAGGCGAGCAGGCGAGAGGTGGATGAACGCAGTGCCCTTGTTTGGGTGTAGGGCCTGATCAGAGCCTGGAGGTACTGAGGTGCCGTTCCCCTCACAGCTCCGTAGGCAAGCACCATGGTCTTGTAGCGGATGCGAGCTTCAACTGGAAGCCAGTGGAGAGAGCGGAGGAGCGGGGTGACGTGAGAGAACTTGGGAAGGTTGAACACCAGACGGGCTGCGGCGTTCTGGATGAGTTGTAGGGGTTTAATGGCACAGGCAGGGAGCCCAGCCAACAGCGAGTTGCAGTAATCCAGACGGGAGATGACAAGTGCCTGGATTAGGACCTGCACCGCTTCCTGTGTGAGGCAGGGTCGTACTCTGCGGATGTTGTAAAGCATGAACCTACAGGAACGGGCCACCGCCTTGATGTTAGTTGAGAACGACAGGGTGTTGTCCAGGATCACGCCAAGGTTCTTAGCGCTCTGTATATAGCCTCGCTACTGTATATAGCCTCTCTACTGTATATAGCCTCGCTACTGTATATAGCCTCGCTACTGTATATAGCCTCGCTACTGTATATAGCCTCTCTACTGTATATAGCCTCTCTACTGTATATAGCCTCGCTACTGTATATAGCCTCTCTACTGTATATAGCCTCGCTACTGTATATAGCCTCGCTACTGTATATAGCCTCGCTACTGTATATAGCCTCTCTACTGTATATAGCCTCTCTACTGTATATAGCCTCTCTACTGTATATAACCTCTCTACTGTATATAGCCTCTCTACTGTATATAGCCTCTCTACTGTATATAGCCTCTCTACTGTATATAGCCTCTCTACTGTATATAGCCTCTCTACTGTATATAGCCTCTCTACTGTATATAGCCTCTCTACTGTATATAGCCTCTCTACTGTATGTAGCCTCTACTGTATGTAGCCTCTCTACTGTATGTAGCCTCTCTACTGTATGTAGCCTCTCTACTGTATATAGCCTCTCTACTGTATGTAGCCTCTCTACTGTATGTAGCCTCTCTACTGTATATAGCCTCTCTACTGTATGTAGCCTCTATACTGTATGTAGCCTCTCTACTGTATATAGCCTGTCTATTGTATATAACCTCTCTACTGTATATAGCCTCTCTACTGTATATAGCCTCTCTACTGTATATAGCCCTCTACTGTATATAGCCCCTCTACTGTATATAGCCTGTCTATTGTATATAGCCCCTCTACTGTATATAGCCTCTCTACTGTATATAGCCTCTCTATTGTATATAGCCTCTCTACTGTATATAGCCCCTCTACTGTATATAGCCCCTCTACTGTATAAAGCATGTCTATTGTATATAGCCCCTCTACTGTATATAGCCTGTCTATTGTATATAGCCCCTCTACTGTATATACCCTCTCTACTGTATATAGCCTGTCTATTGTATATAGCCCCTCTACTGTATATAGCCTCTCTACTGTATGTAGCCTCTCTACTGTATATAGCCTCTCTACTGTATGTAGCCTCTCTACTGTATGTAGCCTCTCTACTGTATATAGCCTCTCTACTGTATGTAGCCTCTCTACTGTATATACCCTCTCTACTGTATATAGCCTCTCTACTGTATGTAGCCTCTCTACTGTATGTAGCCTCTCTACTGTATGTAGCCTCTCTACTGTATATAGCCTCTCTACTGTATATAGCCCCTCTACTGTATGTAGCCTGTCTATTGTATATAGCCCCTCTACTGTATATAGCCTCTCTACTGTATATAGCCTCTCTACTGTATATAGCCTCTCTACTGTATATAGCCCTCTACTGTATATAGCCTCTCTACTGTATATAGCCTCTCTACTGTATATAGCCACTCTACTGTATATAGCCGCTCTACTGTATATAGCCCCTTTACTGTATATAGTCTCTCTACTGTATATAGCCTCTCTACTGTATATAGCCTCTCTACTGTATATAGCCTCTCTACTGTATATAGCCCCTCTACTGTATATAGCCTCTCTACTGTATATAGCCCCTCTACTGTATATAGCCTCTCTACTGTATATAGCCCCTCTACTGTATATAGCCCCTCTACTGTATATAGCCTCTCTACTGTATATAGCCTCTCTACTGTATATAGCCCCTCTACTGTATATAGCCTCTCTACTGTATATAGCCCCTCTACTGTATATAGCCTCTCTACTGTATATAGCCCCTCTACTGTATATAGCCTCTCTACTGTATATAGCCCCTCTACTGTATATAGCCTCTCTACTGTATATAGCCTCTCTACTGTATATAGCCTCTCTACTGTATATAGCCCCTCTACTGTATATAGCCTCTCTACTGTATATAGCCTCTCTACTGTATATAGCCCCTCTACTGTATATAGCCCCTCTACTGTATATAGCCTCTCTACTGTATATAGCCTCTCTACTGTATATAGCCTCTACTGTATATAGCCTCTCTACTGTATATAGCCCCTCTACTGTATATAGCCTCTCTACTGTATATAGCCCCTCTACTGTATATAACCTCTCTACTGTATATAGCCTCTCTACTGTATATAGCCTCTCTACTGTATATAGCCCCTCTACTGTATATAGCCTCTCTACTGTATATAGCCCCTCTACTGTATATAACCTCTCTACTGTATATAGCCTCTCTACTGTATATAGCCTCTCTACTGTATATAGCCCCTCTACTGTATATAGCCCCTCTACTGTATATAGCCTCTCTACTGTATATAGCCTCTCTACTGTATATAGCCCCTCTACTGTATATAGCCCCTCTACTGTATATAGCCTCTCTACTGTATATAGCCTCTCTACTGTATATAGCCCCTCTACTGTATATAGCCTCTCTACTGTATATAGCCTCTCTACTGTATATAGCCCCTCTACTGTATATAGCCCCTCTACTGTATATAGCCTCTCTACTGTATATAGCCTCTCTACTGTATATAGCCCCTCTACTGTATATAGCCCCTCTACTGTATATAGCCCCTCTACTGTATATAGCCTCTCTACTGTATATAGCCTCTCTACTGTATATAGCCCCTCTACTGTATATAGCCTCTCTACTGTATATAGCCTCTCTACTGTATATAGCCCCTCTACTGTATATAGCCCCTCTACTGTATATAGCCTCTCTACTGTATATAGCCCCTCTACTGTATATAGCCCCTCTACTGTATATAGCCTCTCTACTGTATATAGCCCCTCTACTGTATATAGCCTCTCTACTGTATATAGCCCCTCTACTGTATATAGCCTCTCTACTGTATATAGCCCCTCTACTGTATATAGCCTCTCTACTGTATATAGCCTCTCTACTGTATATAGCCCCTCTACTGTATATAGCCCCTCTACTGTATATAGCCTCTCTACTGTATATAGCCTCTCTACTGTATATAGCCCCTCTACTGTATATAGCCTCTCTACTGTATATAGCCTCTCTACTGTATATAGCCTCTCTACTGTATATAGCCCCTCTACTGTATATAGCCTCTCTACTGTATATAGCCCCTCTACTGTATATAGCCTCTCTACTGTATATAGCCCCTCTACTGTATATAACCTCTCTACTGTATATAGCCTCTCTACTGTATATAGCCTCTCTACTGTATATAGCCCCTCTACTGTATATAGCCTCTCTACTGTATATAGCCCCTCTACTGTATATAACCTCTACTGTACATAGCCTCCCTACTGTATATAGCCCCTCTACTGTATATAGCCCTCTACTGTATATAGCCCCTCTACTGTATATAGCCTCTCTACTGTATATAGCCTCTCTACTGTATATAGCCCCTCTACTGTATATAGCCTCTATACTGTATATAGCCTCTCTACTGTATATAGCCTCTCTACTGTATATAGCCCCTCTACTGTATATAGCCTCTCTACTGTATATAGCCTCTCTACTGTTATTTTTCACTGTCTTTTACTGTTGTTTTTATTTCTTTACTTACCTATTGTTCACCTGATACCTTTCTTTTCTAACTTAGAAATTGCACTATTGGTTAAGGAAGCATTTCACTGTAAGGTCTACTACACCTGTTGTATTCAGCGCACGTGACAAATAAACTTTGATTTGATTTGTTTAACACTTTTTTGGTTACTACATGATTCAATATCTGTTATTTCAAGGTTTTGATGTCTTCACTATTATTCTACAATGTAGAAAATAGTTTAAAAAAGAAAACCCTTGAAGGAGTAGGTGTGTCCAAACTTTTGACTGGTTCTGTATATCAATGAATTGGCGCGGGCTCTAGAACAGTCTGCAGCACCCGGCCTCACCCTATTCGAATCTGAAGTCAAATGTCTACTGTTTGCTGATGATCTGGTGCTTCTGTCCCCAACCAAGGAGGGCCTACAGCAGCAACTAGATCTTCTGCACAGATACTGTCAGACCTGGGCCCTGACAGTAAATCTCAGTAAGACAATAATGATTGTGTTCCAAAAAGGTCCTGTTGCCATGACCACGAATACAAATTCCATCAAGACACCGTTGCCCTAGAGCGTACAAAAAACTATACTTACCTCGGCCTAAACATCAGCGCCACAGGTAACTTCCACAAAGCAATGAACGATCTGAGAGACAAGACAAGAAGGGCCTTCAACACCATCAAAAGGAACATCAAATTTGACGTACCAATTAGGACCTGTCTAAAAGTACTTGAATCAGTTATAGAACCCATTGCCCTTTATGGCTGAGGTCTGGGGTTCGCTCACCAACCAAGACTTCACGAAATGTTCCAAACACCAAATTGAGACTATGCATGCAGAATTCTGCAAAAATGTCCTCTGTGTACAACATAAAACACCAAATAATGCCCGCAGAGCAGAATTAGGATGATACCTGCTAATTATCCAAATCAAGAAAAGATATGTTAAATTCTACAACCACCTAAAAGGAAGCGATTCCCAAACCTTCCATAACAAAGCCATCACCTACAGAGAGATGAACCTGGAGAAGAGTCCCCTAAGCAAGCTGGTCTTGGGCCTCTGTCAACAAACACAAACAGACCCCACAGAGACCCAGGACAGCAACACAATTAGAACCAATCTAATCATGAGAAAACAAAAAGATAATTACTTGACACATTAGAAAGAATTAACAAAAGAACTGAGCGAACTAGAATGCTATTTGGCCCTAAACAGAGATTACACTGTGGCAGAATACCTGACCACTGTGACTGACCCAAAATTAAGGACATCTTTGATTATGTACATTTTCAGTGAGCATAGCCTTGTTATTGAGAAAGGCTGCCGTAGGCAGACATGGCTCAAGAGAAGACAGGCTATGTGCCACATTGCCCACCAAATTAGGTGGAAACTGAGCTGCACTTCCTAACCTCCTGCCAAATGTATGACTATATTACAGATGCATATTTCCCTCAGATTACGCAAATCCACAAATAATTAGAAAACAAATCTAATTTTGATAAACTCCCATATCTATTGGGTGAAATTCCACAGTGTGCCATCACAGCAGCAAGATGTGTGACCTGTTGCCACAAGAAAAGGGCAACCAGTGAAGAACAAACACCACTGTAAATACAACCTATATTTATGTTTATTTATTTTCCCTTTTGTACTTTAACTATTTGCACATCATTACAACACTGAATATAGACATAATGTGACATTTGAAATGTCCTTATTCTTTTGGAACGTTTGTGTAATGTTTACTGTGCATTTTCTATTGTTTATTTCACTTTTCTTTTTAAACTCTATTTCACTTGCTTTGGCAATGTAGACATGTATCACCTTAAATTGAAATTGAATTGAGAGAGAGAGTTACAGAGAGACAGACAGAGAGAGCAGAGACCGAGAGAGCAGAGAGAAAGAGATCCATCGAGGGGAATGAGAAGATCCATAAAAGGGTGGGCAGCTCTAACCCCGACAGTCCAGACCTGCTGGGTAAATGAACTGTGGTAAACAGGGAGAATAGCCTTCGAGAGGCTTCTCATTGGAACTCCCCAAGCATTAATTTGGCCATGCTCATTAGGTCAACGCGAATATTCTGCAATGGAAAATTGAAATGAGTGTTTCAGTTTGGACGAGTCCAGCTGTGTAGTCCCTCCCTGTTTTAATCCCTCCCTGACATTTAGAGTCTAATGGGGCGGCAGCGTACCCTAGTGGCTAGAGCGTTGGACTAGTAACCGGAAGGTTGCGAGTTCAAACCCCCAAGCTGACAAGGTACAAATCTGTCGTTCTGCCCCTGAACAAGGCAGTTAACAGTTAAGGCACTGTTCCCAGGCCGTCATTGAAAATAAGAATGTGTTCTTAACTGACTTGCCTGGTTAAATAAAGGTAAAATTAAATGGACACAACCCCATGCTCTGGCTTGCATTATTCAGCTGGCTAGAGGTCATCAGGTCATTATAGGAATAGAGAGTGTGTTCTCAATAACTTACTTGGGTTGGCAGATCAAAGTGTTCAGTTAAAAACCCGCAGCCACAATAGCAAGTGATACATGTTCCACAGGTAATTGTGGCTAGTTTGTGTTGTCAACTACATAGAGATAGGAGCGTGAGGGAGAAATAAAAGGAGAGAGATGGAGAAGGGGAGAGAGAGCGAGAGGGAAGATAGATAGGAGAGTTCTGCCTGCGGCTATGGAATCCTGACCTGTTCACCAGACGTGCTACCTGTCCCAGACCTATTATTTGACCATGCTGGTCATCTATGAACATTTGAACATCTTGGCCATGTTCTGTTGTAATCTCCACCCGGCACAGCCAGAAGAGGACTGGCCACCCCTTATAGCCTGGTTCCTCTCTAGGTTTCTTCCTAGGTTTTGGCCTTTCTAGGGAGTTTTTCCTAGCCACCGTGCTTCTACATCTGCATTGCTTGCTGTTTGGGGTTTTAGGCTGGGTTTCTGTACAACACTTTGAGATATTAGCTGATGTACAAAGGGCTATATAAATACATTTGATTTGATTGAGATAGAGGGAGAAATAAAGAGAGAGAGAGAGATGGAGAAGGTGAGACAGAGAGAGAAAGCTACAGAAGGAGAGAAGGCTAAGTAATTCAATATCACGGGCTCTGTATCTGGTGAGTATGTGGGCAATGACATCCCTGTGAAAGGGGAACATCACACATAGACTCACATTTTAGTGCACATTACCTGCAGGGAGAAGGGGCCTGCATCCCAAATGGCATCTTATTCCATACATAGTGCCCTACTTTTGATCAGAGCCCCGGTCTAAAGTAGTGCACTATATAGGGAATAGGATGCCAGAGTCCTACTGACCGTGGTCATTTACATTTACATTTAAGTCATTTAGCAGACGCTCTTATCCAGAGCGACTTACAAATTGGTGCATTCACCTTATGACATCCAGTGGAACAGCCACTTTACAATAGTGCATCTAAATCTTTTAGGGGGGTGAGAAGGATTACTTATCCTATCCTAGGTATTCCTTAAAGAGGTGGGTGGGTTAGGGCTCAGCATTCAAATTGATAGCCGCTAGAAACATAGAAACAAGGATGTAGAAACATCCTTGAGATGTTTCTACAACTTGATTGGTGTCCACCTGTGGTATATTCAACTTGATAGCTACTAATATGTTTCCAATTAGGAATAGTGGTCATGACCATCATAGCCTGAGGGCTTCCTCTTCCGCTAGACTCTCTCTCACTGGTCCAGGTTATGATCTGCAGACAGTAAGGGCTTCCTCTTCCGCTAGACTCTCTCTCACTGGTCCAGGTTATGATTTGCAGACAGTAAGGGCTTCCTCTTCCGCTAGACTCTCTCTCACTGGTCCAGGTTATGATTTGCAGACAGTAAGGGCTTCCTCTTCCGCTAGACTCTCTCTCACTGGTCCAGGTTATGATCTGCAGACAGTAAGGGCTTCCTCTTCCGCTAGACTCTCTCTCACTGGTCCAGGTTATGATTTGCAGACAGTAAGGGCTTCCTCTTCCGCTAGACTCTCTCTCACTGGTCCAGGTTATGATCTGCAGACAGTAAGGGCTTCCTCTTCTGCTAGACTCTCTCTCACTGGTCCAGGTTATGATCTGCAGACAGTAAGGGCTTCCTCTTCTGCTAGACTCTCTCTCACTGGTCCAGGTTATGATCTGCAGACAGTAAGGGCTTCCTCTTCTGCTAGACTCTCTCTCACTGGTCCAGGTTATGATCTGCAGACAGTAAGGGCTTCCTCTTCTGCTAGACTCTCTCTCACTGGTCCAGGTTATGATCTGCAGACAGTAAGGGCTTCCTCTTCTGCTAGACTCTCTCTCACTGGTCCAGGTTATGATCTGCAGACAGTAAGGGCTTCCTCTTCTGCTAGACTCTCTCTCACTGGTCCAGGTTATGATCTGCAGACAGTAAGGGCTTCCTCTTCTGCTAGACTCTCTCTCACTGGTCCAGGTTATGATCTGCAGACAGTAAGGGCTTCCTCTTCTGCTAGACTCTCTCTCACTGGTCCAGGTTATGATCTGCAGACAGTAAGGGCTTCCTCTTCCTTTCAACATATTGCTGAATTACAGTCAAGGTGTCGTCTAAAAAAAAAAGGTGCAGTGAAATGTGTTGTTTTACGGGGTCGGCCATAATGGTACTGCTCCCAGGGAGCAAATTAGGGTTAAGTGCCTTGCTCAAAGGTACATCGACAGACCTTTAACCACTAGGCTACCTGCCACCTCGTGTTCATAAATTCATGTAGGGGAGTAAGTTGAACCACTCTTGTTCCTAGGAAACTACAGTGCCTTAGGAAAGTATTCAGACCCCTTCACTTTTTTTTCCCACATTTTGTTACGTTTTACAGCCTTATTCCTAAAATTGATTTAAAAAATGTAAAAATCCTCAGCAATCTACACACAATACCACATGATGGCAAAGTGAAAACAGAGTTTTTAAACATTTTTTTTGCTAAATGTAATAATAATAACAAACTGAAATACCTGATTTACTTATTTACATAAGTACAAAACATAAATACCTTATTTATATAAGTAATCAGACCCTTTGCTATGAGACTCGAAATTGAGCTCAGGCGCTTCCTGTTTCCATTGATCATCCTTGAGATGTTTCTACAACCTGATTGGAGTCCACTTGTGGTAAATTCAATTGATTGGACATGATTTGGAAAGGCACCCACCTGTTATAGGCTAAGATACAGTAGAATAGGATAGAGTACAGTATATACATATGAGATGAGTAGCGCAAAAATATTTAAACCTTATTGAAGTCACTAGTGTTCCATTATTAAAGTGGCCAGTGATAGAGGTGTCCTTGTTTCTAGGAAACTGTACACATAATTAAAACTTTGACCAACTATTTAGGAAGAAGTCATAATTGTATGGAGTTTGTGAAGTTAGAAACCACATGGAAAAGGTGAGAAGATTTTCACCAGTCAAATTAAATGGATTGTGATAGAGATTTCATGATGCTTGTATCTAAACCAAAGTAGATACTTTTAAGATTGTTCTATACATCAGTTGGGGTCTCTATAAGCTTCATTATAAGGGCATAAACCTAGCATGAATGTGCATAATTATAGCTGTGTATCCTAATACAGCCAATATGTTTGCCTTGGGGTAAGTTGATCCAATGGCCATGGAGTAAGCTGAGCCTGTGGTTGAGCCAATGGCCATGGGGTAAATTGAGCCTGTGGTTGAGGCAATGGCCATGGGGTAAATTGAGCCTGTGGTTGAGCCAATGGCCATGGGGTAAATTGAGCCTGTGGTTGAGCCAATGGCCATGGGGTAAATTGAGCCTGTGGTTGAGGCAATGGCCATGGGGTAAATTGAGCCTGTGGTTGAGCCAATGGCCATGGGGTAAATTGAGCCTGTGGTTGAGCCAATGGCCATGGGGTAAATTGAGCCTGTGGTTGAGCCAATGGCCATGGGGTAAATTGAGCCTGTGGTTGAGCCAATGGCCATGGGGTAAATTGAGCCTGTGGTTGAGCCAATGGCCATGGGGTAAATTGAGCCTGTGGTTGAGCCAATGGCCATGGGGTAAATTGAGCCTGTGGTTGAGCCAATGGCCATGGGGTAAATTGAGCCTGTGGTTGAGCCAATGGCCATGGGGTAAATTGAGCCTGTGGTTGAGCCAATGGCCATGGGGTAAATTGAGCCTGTGGTTGAGCCAATGGCCATGGGGTAAATTGAGCCTGTGGTTGAGCCAATGGCCATGGGGTAAATTGAGCCTGTGGTTGAGCCAATGGCAAGTTGAGCAAATTGAAGCAAATGTTCTTGCTCGGCGTAATGCAAGTCATTATCGATGGGATATGAGTTAACAACAGGGCCTGGCCTATGTTAAAAGTGTTGTTTTTTAAAGTGTTTGTTAGGTGTTAAGCCTCTGTTAAAAGATGCTTAAAATGATTATTTTTTTAACTGAAAAAGCTATTGCGACTGTGTTGAATTGTGTCTGGGGAAAAAAAGACAGTCATGGTTTTAAAAACATAGTAGTATTTAATTCACTTCAGAAATGTGTAAGCAGCTTAACCATAACCAGGGTAAGTTGTGTCAGGAGAATACTTTTCTTTTGGACAAGCTATGTTTTCATGAATGTTTACATTAATTCTGATTACTTCCAGGGATACACAACATCCTGAAATATACGTCGATATCTTTGTTAGAAGGAATACGATGTTTCCCTTGACGGAGTTTTGCTGAATGTAAAAAAATGGCTCAACTTCCCCGTAGTATGTATTCATGCCTTTACCACTATGGTTGGCAATGAATTTCTGATCCCATAAATGTGTAGACTATTTGTCTCAAAGTCCCAATATTGAATGAACGTTATATTATCCTTCATTCAGTGATGTTGCCAACTCTTCCATCATTGTCATGCCATACATACACAGAACATTGTTTTTCCTGTCTCTAATTTCCACCCCTTTATGTACCTTTGTTACAGAGAGCTGTAAAGACATCCTGGCCGCTACTGGGAACTACGCCCAACCAGAAATCACCACTCTGACCTGAAGAAGTTGATTGGTCGATGAAGGAGAATTGCGTGTGAACCAGGATGCAGCACTGAAGGACATGGGGTGGAGCTTCAGGTCTTAGATCCCTCCTTCCTCTAACTGAGATGAAGGTCCGGGGCCTTCCGGAAGGTTCTGGAAGAAGATCTCTTGTCTTTCTGTCAAGTACACAGTACCCAAACTCTGTTGTAGAATATGTCTATCGGATGCTTTAGGAGGTATAGTTATGTTTGTACACACATCGGTCTGTTTCCAAGCATTTAGCATGTATTGTATTGCATGATCTAGCACTATATAATGTACCATGAAAGAAAATATTATCAGTGAACTTAATGTTAAGGGACACATCTAAAGTTGAGGAGTGTTTTGAATATCTGAAGTAACTCCTATTTCCAAATGGTGTTTTCAAGAAATTGCTACTATTTGTGAAGGATTCGAGTTGTTTGATGTATCTATAAAAAATGCTGCAGTCTTTCATCAATTAAGTATAATTGGTAAATATTGACTAACTAAAATTCAACAGTTGCATGGGGCGGCAGGTAGCCTAGTGGTTAGAGCGTTGTGCCAGTAACCAAAATGTTGCTAGAGTGAATCCCCGAGCCGTCAAGGCAAAAAATCTGTCGTTCTGCCCCTGAACAAGGCAGTTAACCCACTGTTCCCAGGCCGTCATTGAAAATAAGAATTTGTTCTTAACTGACTTGCCTGGTTAAATAAAGGTAAAATAAAATAAATAATAAATAATAAAAAAGTGACTGTTAACAGACTACAGTGGGATTGGAACTAGGAGTCGTTGTTCCCAGCCGACTGACTCCCAACAAGTCCAGCTTTGTTTTGATTAAGTGAAAGTTAAAACAGGTTGGTCTCTGCCTGGTGTCATGCCAGTCAACAGACAGGCCGTAGTCAAGCAGTGGCATGTGATTATGAAAGCTCACGCTATTTTCCTTTCACGAACAAAGTATCTTGCAAATCCTTATAGAAAGAATAAAAAATGATGTATGAAATAATTTTAAAATAATGTATTTCTATTACAAGTACAGTGTGTAAACAGTTTCAGGAAGAGGAGTGTCAACATGCAGACAGTAGTAGCATGTGACTATTAAAGCTCATGATACTGTTCACAAACAGTGTCTTTATGTCGTTGTACCAACAAAAAAGAAGAGAAATACGGAATGTAAAAAATGCCTTGAGAGACCAGATGCAGTCAGACAGTAGTCAAGATTTAAGCATGTAACTGAAGAAGCACACATTACTTGTCTTTTCACAAACAAAAGTGTCCTGCAAATAATACATAAATGCTATTGTACTTCTTTGACAATACATTTGCTTGGTTGAAAAAGGGTACCAAAAAATGTGGGCGGCCGTATTAGATTAAAAGAGATTATCTCAACATCATCATTGCTAAATGCATCATCAACATTGTTAGTAAATGCATTGTTAAGATCCATATGGGCACATGCTGTGTGACATCATCCGCCCGTTCCAGTCGTGCTTAATGTCAAAGGGATGGAGCTTAATGTTGTTATGGAGTAATGTGATGAGATTTAGATTTTGTTCCTAAAACGCTAATCTTGATCCTTTAAGATCTTGGTTATTTTTAAGATCTTCGTTGTTTGGTAATCATTGTACATGTATCTAACATGCTGACCACACCGGCTGTTTGATAATCATTGTACATGTATCTAACATGCTGACCACACCGGCGGTGTAAGGTGCGCCAGCGTTGCAAAATAAATGTACACATACATGTTATTCAGTCATCTTGTCCAAACTGCTCGCTCGCACAACGAGCGTCTGCTAGCCAGGCGCTAAAATAATACTTTTGTTCCATTTTAGACGCTTGACGCGCTGCAAGTCCCGCCTCAACCATCTCCTCATTGGTTTTTAGGAGCATATTGGGTGAACTGAGGTCCACACTCCAGTCCAGTTGGTTGTAGTAATTCACCTTAAAGTTGGTAGCCAACCACCATATAAAATCCACAGAAGAAGAATACTGAACTAGGAGAGATTACTAGAAACTAACTAGGTTTACCCTTTTATCTGTGGATTCATTGTCAGAGTAGAGAACACACTATTTTGTGTGACTCAAAATGGGTCGATATTCTACAAAGATCCAACAACAACAAAAAAGGACCTTGTGCATTTCAAGTAAAATAACAACCAAATGTTTATATCCCAGGACAAAATGAGATAGCAACAGCGAGCAAGCTAGCTAAATGTCCATGAATATATTTGGTTCAGAGTTCTTTTTGATATTTCAACCTGTGTGTCCTGATCGCGTCCGGTGTGGATAGACAAAATCGAAGGCACGCGCGTGTCCGGTTTAATCAGCGTGCCCGGTTTAATCAGCGTGCCCGGTTTAATCAGCGTGTCCGGTTTAATCAGCGTGCCCGGTTTAATCAGCGTGCCCGGTTTAATCAGCGTGCCCGGTTTAATCAGCGTGCCCGGTTTAATCAGCGTGCCCGGTTTAATCAGCGTGTCCGGTTTAATCAGCGTGTCCGGTTTAATCAGCGTGCCCGGTTTAATCAGCGTGTCCGGTTTAATCAGCGTGTCCGGTTTAATCAGCGTGTCCGGTTTAATCAGCGTGTCCGGGTTTAATCAGCGTGTCCGGTTTAATCAGCGTGCCCGGTTTAATCAGCGTGTCCGGTTTAATCAGCGTGTCCGGTTTAATCAGCGTGCCCGGTTTAATCAGCGTGCCCGGTTTAATCAGCGTGTCCGGTTTAATCAGCGTGTCCGGTTTAATCAGCGTGCCCGGTTTAATCAGCGTGTCCGGTTTAATCAGCGTGTCCGGTTTAATCAGCGTGCCCGGTTTAATCAGCGTGCCCGGTTTAATCAGCGTGTCCGGTTTAATCAGCGTGCCCGGTTTAATCAGCGTGCCCGGTTTAATCAGCGTGTCCGGTTTAATCAGCGTGCCCGGTTTAATCAGCGTGCCGGTTTAATCAGCGTGTCGGTTTAATCAGCGTGCCGGTTTAATCAGCGTGTCCGGTTTAATCAGCGTGTCCGGTTTAATCAGCGTGCCCGGTTTAATCAGCGTGTCCGGGTAAATAAAATAAATAATATGCCATTTAGCGTGTCGCTTTTATCAGCGTGTCCAGTCATGTTGCATACATTCTACGTATGGGTGGTCCTGGGAATCAAACCCACTACCCTGGCGTTACAAGCGCCATGCTTAAACTGAGCTACAGAAGCATGCCCGGTTTAATCAGCGTGTCTGGTTTAATCAGCGTGCCCGGTTTAAAGCTTGTCCGGTTTAAATGGCAGCGTGTTGTGTTTTCAGCGTGGGATTTAATCAGCGTGAAGGGTTTAATCAGCGTGTCCGGTTTAATCAGCGTGGGGTTTAATCAGCGTGCCAAAGAGCGTGTGGGTTTTCAGCGTGGGGTTTAATCAGCGTGCCAAATCAGCGTGTCCGGGTTTAATCAGCGTGGGGTTTGGCGTGCAGAGTTTAATCAGCGTGTGGTTTAATCAGAGTGGGTTTAATCAGCGTGCCCGGTTTAATCAGCGTGTGTTTTGATCAGCGTGGGATTTAATCAGCGTGTCCCGGTTTAATCAGCGTGTCCGGGTTTAATCAGCGTGTCCGGGTTTAATCAGCGTGTCCGGGTTTAATCAGCGTGTCTGGTTTAATCAGCGTGCCCGGTTTAATCAGCGTGTCTGGTTTAATCAGCGTGTAAGGTGGAAAAAGGTTGCTTCTCAAATGGCACCCTGTTGTGTTTTGAGAGTGGGATTTGGGACGCAGAGAAGGAGAGTGTGTTTTGAGAGTGGGATTTGGGACGCAAGCCAAAGAGAGTGTGTTTTGAGAGTGGGATTTGGGGGCAAGCCAAAGAGAGTGTGTTTTGAGAGTGGGATTTGGGATGCAGAGAAGGAGAGTGTGTTTTGAGAGTGGGATTTGGGACGCAAGCCAAAGAGAGTGTGTTTTGAGAGTGGGATTTGGGGGCAAGCCAAAGAGAGTGTGTTTTGAGATTGGGATTTGGGACACAAGCCAAGGAGAGTGTGTTTTGAGAGTGGGATTTGGGACGCAAGCCAAAGAGAGTGTGTTTTGAGAGTGGGATTTGGGACGCAAGCCAAGGAGAGTGTGTTTTGAGAGTGGGATTTGGGACGCAGAGAAGGAGAGTGTGTTTTGAGAGTGGGATTTGGGACACAAGCCAAGGAGAGTGTGT